>NC_050595.1:4822500-4967500 GCF_013368585.1 Megalops cyprinoides
ATATTCTCTCCTCATCCTTTTTTAGCGCTGACTGCGTTTGGTGTCGTGAAACTCTGGATTGGTGTGTTTTATGTAACACTCTGTCTCATAATGAAACACTGATTGTGCTAACAAAGAGCATATGCATGAACTTAGTTGCGTGTGAGTGAGTGAGTGAGAGTGAAAGGCTTTCGCACGTAGAATACTGTGGGGAACTGAACAGCTGGGTTTGGCAGTGATGATTCTGCTAAATCTACTTTTCCATTCCATACATTGAGGAGTAGTGATTGTAATCATTGTGGTTGAAAGCACAAACCCAGCTAGGCCTTTTTACCTTTTGCCTCACTGCTGTCCAGTCTTGGGATATCTCTCTCTGCTTCTCAGACTGTTTACCTGTTTCATTGACAGCAAATCGCACTCCCCTAATACAGTCTGGCGGCTCTTTTGCATACGCAGGAGTAATGTGTTCAGACTTAGGCACATGGGGACTGACAACAGCACTGTCTCAAATGCTCTGTCCTTGGCAACCAGGGGTCCGTGATGGAGCTGCTCACCTGGTGATGAAGCTGCCACACCTGCCCTGAGGCAGGTGTCACCGGGACCAACGGGGGATGTCAAGCAGCCGACGGCCGACCCACTCGGTGCCGATCCCAATTCCCTTCCCCACAGCAAGGAGCGGAGCGGCCCCAAGGACTGGTGTGTCTCTCTTGACCCACTTTAGGACAGGCACGCTTCCTCCAGCAGGGAAATGGTTAATCCTTTCATTATGGAGCTGCTATAGGAAGCGTTGGGGGGGGGGGTCAGAGTGCTGTGGGATGCGTCAGGGAGAGGGGGGAGAAGGGGGAGAGGGGTGAGAGGGAGCTGACAGATGGCATATGTAGCGCCTATGACACGGGCAGAGAGAGAGAGGGGCTGCTTCTAAATAGAACAGCTACTGCTGCCTGGCCCGTTTATGCGAGATTACATTAACCAGAGAGAGAGAGACCAAGGGGTTGAGGGGGCCTTGACCCCAGCTTCTACCGCATGCCCATTCCACAGAAGCAAACTCTACTAGCAACTTCAGTGGCTTCGTTTGAGCCTCGAGTGGCTTCGTTTGTCCCTCTCCGCCCGCTCTCCGTTTCAGCCACGGCGTTCGCGGCGTTCCCTCCCTCACACCCTCCACAGCGTTGCCCGCTGAGTCAGCGCCAGTAGACAATTACACACAACAAGAGAGAATGAATTATCAGCCTGAACTGGTCCAAGAATGCTGGAGCATTCAGTGCAGATTTCACAGTCCCCCCGGAACTGGGGGGGGGGGGGGGGACGACGAAGCCAAGCCAAACAAGCCGGCGCTTTCCCAGGCTGAGAGTGGACTCTGTGTGTGTGTGTGTATGTGTGTATGTGTGTGAGAGAGTGTGTGTGCTGACCCTGCAGAGTCAACTGTGTTCCCTGCTCCACGTGCTCACACAATATGCACCCTATAATAACACAATGAGGGCAGCAGAGTTTCTAACCATCCTGCTACAGACTGAAGACCCACCTCTTCAGACTGCATCGAGGCCCACCTATGCTAACCATAAGATTTCAGTTATCATTAATATTAATTTGTACTTGCTGTTGATTTTTTTCTTATATTTTTACTGTAGCACCTCTCCATTCACGACAGTACTGGCTATTACAGTACTGTAGTGAGAGATTATTATATGATGGAGTGTTACATCTCCAGTTTTCTGAATGAACAGTGGTTAATGTATCCTTATTATGTGCACTTCTTCATTTTTGCTTTGTAAATCGCAAGACAAGAGCATCTACCAAGTACTATTAACATTACTGTCATTCAGCAGACACTTCTATCCAGAGTGACTTACAGAAGTTACAATTCTTACATGTTATCCATTCATATCCATCCATACAGGCACTTGTAGGTTAAGCACCTTGCCCAAGGGTACAACAGCAGTGCCCCAGTGGGGAACCGAACCAGCAACCTTTTGGTGACGAGCCCTGCTCTTTGCAAAACGCGTGAATGTGAAACTGACAAGAGGGCAGTCAATGCAGTGCATCGTTGCTGGTCCAATGAGAGACTCACCCTGTAGGTCACCGATGCCATCGTGTCACTTTAAGGGCCTTTCAATGCCCACCAGACCTTTAAGGGCCTTTCAATGCCCACCAGACCACCTCTGCCTCTCAGGACCCTCTTATCTTTTTAGACAGTAGCAGCTGTGGCCAGGATTTATTTTCTTTCCAACACAACCTCACAACAGTTCTTTTAATTAATTTTGGCATTTGCTGAACCCGCCAAACTATGTGAGGGATGACAGTAACATTTCAGTTTTGCTATGAGTCAGAACTGAGGACAAGCTTTGGCTGAATCCGGGCTTGCGTGTGAGTAGCCGGAGAGACCCATTGATTTCATCGGAGATTTTACCCGGACCGTGCAATAAATAACGTTCATCAGGGCTTTGCAAATGAAATATTCCGACGTTCAGCAATACAGTAATCATCTGCTGCAGGTTACTGCAGTTTTAATAGTCTCCTAATGGATTTATTCAGGCACCATATGACCCCAGAGTAAGCAGCCATTTGCAATCCCTCACACCACAAAGTTGCCATAAAAAAACCACCGTGATCAATACCCAGAGAGATGACTTCACACGTGATAACGCCACGTAGACGTTTAATGTTTGGTACTTAAAACGAGGCAGATTGCATTAGCCCGACCCCAACATATGAAGCACCACATTTTCCATGCAGGCCGTCTGATTAAATGTTGGAGAACCATGGGGAAGACACATTTCTGTGGTTCAGGAAGGGCTGCCGGGCTCATCCCTGCTCTAGCCTAATCACACTGGAAACACAGCATAATTATACTGGAAAAGTTGAGTGATTACACTGGAAATATGTTGTGTATCTCTGCTGCAAGAGTCTGTGGCCAGATGGCGTCACACGCGTCTCCGTTTGGAATCGGTGGCGAGTGTCAACCACCTGCCGAGCCGGGGACCCTCCGTTCGGCTTTTCGCCATGGCGACAACCGCCATCGGGGTGTCGGCCAGCCAATCAGCAGGCCGCTGTCCTATCGGTGTGGTGAAAAATCAGCCCTGTTTGTCCGTGTAGCACAACTCTCTCTCTCTCTCTCTCTCTCTCTCTCTCTCTCTCTCTCTCTCTCTCTCTCTCTCCACCCGTCATCTGGCCCACAGGCCTCAAAGACATATCGAGGCATTCGAAATCAATTTGGAGGGTTATGTACAGGGGTCATGTTGTTCTTTTTTGAAGAATGTTAAACAGCCCCAATGGAGCTGAAGAGACGAGGTTCACTGAAAGCACTGACGCAGGAAGAGCAGGAAGGCATGAGAGCTCTCTCATCCCCCCCCCCTCCCTGCCCCCCCCCCATTTTTTCCTGACTGTAGATCCTCATGCTTGTGCTCTCCTGTTTATTTCTGCCCACACAGGTCCACTGTTAACAGCATGGTCGCGTTAGTGGGGCTCAGTCGGACAGACCTCTTTTATGCATTAAGAGCCCTGTTTGGGCGCACGGTATCTGATAACCACACCTGCTGTGCACGTTTTCCACCCTTCCCCGGGGCGTGGCCAAAACCTCATCTCAAATTTCACCGGCTATAATCAATGTACGTTACCAGGGTCCTGTTTCTCATAACCGAGGACACAGCTGGAGTGTCGTGCACCGCGCCTTCCCCGAGGGGCGCTGTGTGGGACAGACGCGGGCCCTCCGCTGGGGTCGGACGCCGCTGCGGGACCGGAAGCGTAGCTTTCCCAGGGGCTGGGCTGTGGGTTCGAGACGCACTGCAGGAAGTGCAGAGCGGTGATTGCGTAATGAATCCCAGGCAGAGGGCTGGAACCAATCTCCTCTAAAAGGAGCCATGTGATCTGCCACATGGAGACACACACACACACACACACACACACACACACAGAGCTTGGCATAACCAGGCTGGCAGAAGGGGCACTGAGATCAGTGTGTGCCAGAGGCTGACTAGTACATATGCTGTGGGCCGCAATGGACTCTACACCTGACCCACTGAGGCTTAAAGGCCTGTCAAAGCAGGCCTTTTCTGCAACCCCACAGATAAGCTCAACTGTGCTCTGCGTCTTAGCAAGGAACCATGGGGAAAACACAGCTACCTCAGGGTGAAGTGCATAATCACATTACGAGGGCCCTTAATACCAGTGAACCGTACTGCAAGCTAAAACACAGACACCATCCAGTACAGTAAAGAAGAAGAAGAAGAAACATTAACTAACGCTAATAAATAAAATTATCATTATTGTTATTAGTACCATTATGGGAAACAGTTACCACCATAACCTTCTGTAAGAGAAAGTAGGAACATGCATTAAACACCTTGTCACACAGAAAAGGATACACTTAATCTGTGCGCAAGCCTCATGGCTTAGGAACCGCAGCTAATTAACCACACGTGAAACCGGGAATGCATCTGAATATTGATTTTTGCCAGCTCCCCCCCTCACGCCCCCCCCCCCACCCCCCTCACTTCCCAGATCCCCTGTGCATTGTGCGCGCGCGTGCGGTTGTGTGTGTGTGTGTATGATTATGAATATTTTAAAAGCGCATTTAACACGGTGAAACCGGGCTGCCTCGGAGAGGGATTTTGTGCCGCTCTTCAGTTAATGGCTCTGGATGCTTCCAGCAAGACTCTTCATATTTTAAAGGAAGTCGATGGAGCGCAGGCCCAGTCAGCAGCATTAAGATTCATACAGACGCCACGGGACCTGGGAAAAAAAAAAAATTAATAACACGCGTGCCTAACAATCCTTCCTGCGATTTAGCCGAGCATTAAACCTCTCTGCTTGAAATGCAAAGTAGCAACGAACACCCGTGGATGATGAATTCTGAAAGCACATCAACCCCCCCCCCCAGCCCCCCCCAGAATCCCCCCCAAACCCCCTACAATTAACACAGGGAAAAACAAAGTTCAGAGCCTCTCTCTGAACCGAGCTCTGATGCCTCTAAACAATTTTTTTTTCAGACAATTATCGTTGAAGCACTGGCAGGTTCTGCGCCACGCAAGGTCAGCGGTAGCAGCATCAAACGTGGCGATCGATGGGGTGTTTGTGTGGGGGGGTGGGCATGCGGTGGGGGGGGGCACAGGGAGATCAGGTCTGCTCTCACACTGAGCCGCTCGGCGTCCCGCTGACCGCGCTGAATGTGAGCTCTCTCGCCTTTTTCATCTTACGAGATCACACACACACGCGACAGGCACAGAGCCAGCTGGGCTCCACGCTCCCATCACGGTCTCCGTTATCTCGCTCACCGCTAACGCCGCGGTGGAAACGTCACGTCTTTGTGCCCTTTAACTCTGCCTTTGTGTAGCGGGAGTATGCTAAAGGGCCTGACTTTGCATCACACAGGTATGCAAAATAACTTTACCTAGGCTTTTCCCCAGAGCCGAGCCCGTTATTTGCCTCTAGATGGGGTCTATGATGGGTAGAGAATGTGGGTCACCATAACACATCTTTACCAGCACCATGATTGGACCCTAAATATTATGTCAGTGTACTGTCAGAGTTACTTGTCATAATGTGAACATGTCATAAAGTGTATATGCCACTCATGGGTTTATGAAGTTCAAATGAAAAAGATAAGGGCAGTGGGGCAGGATAAACAGGTGAAATGGGTAGATAGGCTGGATGGTTTGGGTATTCTTTCCCCTCTGGGTCCATCTGTATGGCCAGTGACATGGAGACATGAGGACCTTTGGTTGCCCATGCTGTTTTCTCTCCAAGGTGCTCTGTCAGGACCACTGATGCCCCCGGTGGCCATGTGAGGCTACAGCTCTACCGCCAGGCTGGGGGCCCCTCTGTGCTTCCTCTCACAGAGGCTGGATAGCATATGGCTCCATCTCTGTGTGAAAACACCACCAGGAGAGGAACGACAGGACCCCTCCGAGGCACCGGAGACGGTGGGGGGGGGGGGGGGGGGGGGGGGGGGGGGGGGTGAGAGGGAGAGAGAGACAGACAGATGCCAGGCAGAGAGAGAGGGGGTTGGGGGGGTGAAAAACAATCACGTGTGAGAAAGAGGATGTGAGGCTTGCAGCACGCTGATAATCACACACGCCCCTTTTCTTTCCTCGTCTTTGTTGGTTCACGCCACGCCACATTGTAACAAATACGACACAACCGGTCAGCTTCACATAAACGCAGGAAGTTATTTTTTAGCCCCAAGATTCAAATGCTATAAAGGGCAAGTCATGTACGGGTTAAATTAAACAAAAACAAAAAAAAAGTCTGAATGTCAGGAGAGCACGCTAAGAATCAAGAAAGCACAAAGGCCAGTCATGTTTTCAGATAGTGAATTTCATGGTAACCCACAGAGGTGTCCCATTTTTAAAAAGTTATGCCGTCTGGAAGGTCCAATTGGAAAACACCTGATTATCCATCCTCTCCAAGCAGATTCTGTCATTTTGAAAGGAAGTTGAGGCAAAGGAAGGAATCAATAACTCATTAGAGAGCTACCCATCAGTAAGCCCAGCTTGCCTGAAACCCTTAATAACCAGCGGAGTGGGTCCAGACAGGCAGAGGATAACTTGAACTCCTTTTTGCAGCACCACCCTGGCCTGAATTAACCAGGGCCACCATCAATATCTCCTTGTCTCTCCTTGCCGGGCCCACCTGGACTGACTTTAACCCTTTTAGATGTAGACAGGGTCTCATTATTGAATGAGGTCAGAACAGCAGGGACAAGGACCACACCGAAACTGCATGGTGTCCCAGAGTACCAAATAGAAATGGGTCAACTCAGGGTGCCTTGGTAACCCATAGTAATATGTGCCACTGACAAGATGGATAGCAATTATTTTATTCAAAGTCTGAAAATTACACACATTGAGTGAATTCCACATGCGTGTCATCAATCCCTGCCGATGCTATTACCAACGTCTTGCTCTCCAAGCTGAAGGATTCATTGCCCTTCACTGTTTCACCACGTCATGTCATTGTGAAACAGTTCCTCCATACATCACCATCTGTCCTGGGCTTGGTTTTTCACGGCTCAGACTCTGCTGTCTTTTGACACCGGAAGCTGACGCCACTTGTGGGCTAGGCCAGATATACCCCAATGTCTCCCCTGTGACTGCCGTAGTACAGACAAGTTGACACAGCAAAGGCAGCACATGGTACAGTTCCATCAATCCATCAGTCCTCTGAGCCATGTGACCAAAGTACAAGAATTCTATCGGGAGAAGCTGGAACAAAACAAGGGATGTCAATGAGGCAGAGCGGTGTGGCTTTTTAGAGGATTTGGAGGGGGGGCAGGAAATGGAATATTTATGTTAATGTTCCTCTGGGAGAGGGGGGGGGGCAATCAAAGTTCAACAAGACATTTACATCTGTTTCACAGAGTACGGAAAGATGGTGGACAAGATTCGGCTGGAAACAACCTTCGTGGTGGGGTGGGAGTGGGGTTGGGGTGGTTGGCACGGCAAGAAATGGAACAGAGAGTTCCTGGCTCCGATTCTGATGTGTGTGACTCTGGCCACAATCAGCACAGTAGAAATCCACAGCACATCTCCAGGATAATCAACCAACTTTTCCTGTATAATTTGGCCCTGCTGTAATGAACTCAGACATTGATAGGGAGACCCTAAGAGAAATCTGAGGAGGCAAACAGCAGCTCTTGAAATTGAAGATCAGCTCTGTCTATCTGCACACAGCATGACGACACTCAGTAAACATGAATATGGAACATGAATCAATGGAACGTCAATAAATTAGCGTACGTTGATGACACCGTTTTATTCAAAGGAGCCGAGGGAAACTCACGACAGTTCCAGAGGTGCAGGAGGCCAGCAAAAAGCGCGCCGTTAACAGCAAGAAAACAGACAATCAAGAAAATTACTGCAAATTGCACTATTAAAATCGGGAATGAAATCATCAGGCAATTAGAAAAGTTCAACCTCTGCGCTAGTTGGACAGTTTAAGATGGAAGAAGTGATCAGGAGGTTAGACCTAAAGGAGAACCAAGACAGCAAGGAATGTTTTTGAGAAAAAGAAACAAAAAAAGGATATCATCTGGGCCAAACATCTAATCAAAAATAAACTTTTTGAAATGCTGCATACTGTCAAAGCATAAGCATAAGACTCTGAGTGTTGGATGATTTCTCTATCTAAAGAAGAAAAACATCAAAAGCAGGCGAAATATGGTTCCTGAGGAGAACATTGCGACTATCGCTGACAGACCAAAGATCTAGCGAAGAATTTCTTCTGAGAGCTAAAACCAAGAGAGAGCCCTTTTCCGTGTGATCATGAGACGGCAGCCGTAGCTCTCGGTGGGCACCTGGGACCCCAAGAAAACCATAATCACAGGAAAAAAATATCAGAGAGAGAAGAGCCTGAGAGATAAAAAATATAAACATATGCTGGAGAGTGTGAACGTCACTGCGGGACCGAGGAGACCAGCTGACCATGATTGATCGCAGGCAATATAAAAGGATATGGAGCTTAAACAATGATGATGATCGCACATGTGCTTAACACCCCTCCAGGTCCCCGGCGGCTGGAGCTCCACGCTCTGAAACCGGCTGCATCTGATCCCTGCCAATGGCCATTCTCAAAGCTTCCACTGGCACCACCCTGGCCAGCACACAGCACTGCCACCCCTGCCAACTCTAGGCGGGTGGCCTGCCAGTCAGCTACCGCTGGGCCAGAGGGTATCCTTTCTGTGGCCGTGTCAGGGGAGTGGAGAGGAAGCAGACGCTGACACTTCCTGTGGCCTGATCCCTCCCTGTGGCCATGACCCTGGCACAGACACACTAATGTCTACATACCGACAGCCCTCCCCCGCCTTCCAAACACCCCCCCCCCCCCCCCCCCCCCCCCCAGTAACCTGATTTTAGCTGCCACTCCAGAATGAAGAGGAGTCGCCCCCCCACCCCCCCGAGGGTGATTCCAGGGGACATATGCTAAGAGAAGGGCTCAGGAGTGTGACAGGTCCAAGTGTCATATCTTCGTTGTGTGTCCCATCAGTTCCATGTGGTGATGATCGCTTACCCCCCTCCCCACCCCCGCCACAGCCCATATGTTGGGGACACGGAGCAGTTGGACATGGCCGTGGGCGAAACTGGGTCAGCCCAGCCACAGATGGTGCCCACTCCCACCGGGTCACTCCCTGGCCTTTTGAGAGTCTTCGCAGAAATGACATGTTTGACTGTAAAGTCTTGTTCACTGTAAAAAAATAATAACAAAAACACTCTCACACACACATACACATACACAACATCCACATGAACTCATAACTGGGTCACAGCAACCCGCTACAGGCAAAGTTCCAACCTTAGAGGTTCAAAGTGTCTAGATCGCTTAGAAACAAAAGAAAGTGCGGCCCAATGCAAATCCACTTTTTTGCCACAGCATTTCAGTGTCACACCCTGACACTAATGCAAAGCTCCTGAGTGCTCCTTCACAGATCTCTGAGCCGTGGCTAATTGAAAAGTTCTGTTGCGTTTCCGTGACTCAGAGCTTCTTTGTTCCATTATGTTTTAGCGGAGCGACTGGGATGGTCTCCGATCCTTGGAATCCTGTGACACAAGCGTGTGTGATGCAATCGCCTTCGGAATAAAGTGCACTGCGGCTTCTGGAGTCGTCCCAGGAACGTGGCATTCTGGACTTTCGTAGTAGGCTTTTCAATATTCCAATTACTGGTGCTGTGTAAACCTCACAGATGGAGTGTGTTATATATTACTGAACTCCCGTCCAAGCCCTACCAGGAACATGATCCACTGGCACATACTTTACAAGGCAGGAATGTTTTCAGCTTTGCAGGAGCGTTGCAGGAAGCTGACAATAGCATTCAGTGTCCAACGCAAACCGGTAGTGAGTAGCAATTCTGTCAGTGGTAGCCTGTTATTCCACATTTTAAAGCATCAGGCGCTCTCCTACAGGAATATATCCTTTCCAAAAGTCATCAAACCCGTTGCCTGCTGTCATTTTTTTGTAAAGATGCATTCCGCAAAAAGGAATAAAAAAGGTGGCATTTGCCGAAAACCGTCGCTGCTCCCATATGGATCGGTCCCGATGACTTTTCTCTCGGAAACAAACCAGTGAGGTCTGAAGCAGTGCTGAGACCGTGGCACTGGTCCATGGTGTCCATCTGCAGCCCGTCTGCCCAGAGATAACATTCCCACGAAACCTGGGTTTGACCCAACAGCGATAACGATGGTTTGCTAAGTACGTGTGTGGCATAAGAAGGCTCCCGTGTTTACAGCGCCGTATCTCTTGGAAAGAAGTCAAGTTTGCAGCTGCAGCTCGGAATAATTCATCGCCCACCCCCTCCCCACCCCCAAAACAGCCGCCTCCCCCAACTTGCCCGGGAGAGCCACAGGTAGTTGATGAAGTGGCGGTGCCAAGTGTCCCAACTGGCGTAGACAAAGCGCAGCTGGCGAGAGTCAGTGCGGGCCAGATGCCGTCGACGTGCCATGTGTTCTGAGCGGGGCAAGGTGGGAGGGGGGGGGGTGCGGGAGAGGGTCGGGGGTGGGGGGGGGGGGGGGGGGTTTGGGAGCGAGGAGCTTGCCAAGACATTCTCATCTGGCGCCAACACCACACATGTTCTGGCACACTGACGATTTCCGCTGGCGGGCTGACTCCATCTCACGGAAGAGAGGGAGAGAGGGGAGAGAGGGGAGGGCTTCTCTCATCTTCCAATCCCGCTTCCTTGTTACCCGGCGCCAGCCAAAGAAACGCCGGCGCCCGCTGGCGGCCGCCGATGCCAAGCCTTGTGCCCGCACAGCATGCCCGGAGGCTCGGTGGCTTCCATCAGACGCTGCTGGCTGCCAGCCCGGGTAAACTGAGTGCCAACTGCCGACGCACCGGGTCGCCTCGCATCCAAACACCGGTCCCGCTCGACCCGGAGAGGGTACGCGGGTATCGGGCGGCTGAAATCACAGCCTGCCGCCATGTCCCCATCCCGATCCGAGGAGACAAAGGTGGCCCCCTTCGCTGTAACCGGGTTTTTTTCGTTTCAACAAAAAGCTACGACATTCGTGAGCGGCTTTTCAAGTGTCCTGGCACGGGATAAAAAGACAAAAAAAAAAAAAAAAACGTTTTCCGGAAAAATCCATAATCGATTCCACGTCGCATTGCAGTGGCTATAGCACGCTGCAGTCGGTATGATCATTAATTACAGCGCTTGATGTTTTCGCTTAGGAATCCCCGTTAAGATTGAGCCTGTGATTGAAGATCCGGACTCCAGCGTTGTTCACTCGCTCATGGAGGGATGGCTCTTTGACGATACTACTCTTCGACTGGAGGGGAGCTTTGCGAGACAAAGCGCCGTTGTGCGTGGGAACATGCCATCCTCGTCTGCAGCGTAGGGGTTCAGGGAAGTGCAAACTTTTTGAACGAGTGCCATGTCTGAACAATTCTTATCTGAGGCCCGCGAGTGCCAGCTGGTGGCTGTGTGTGCCCGCGCTGTGAGAGGATGGCAGAACGAGTTGGCACTCCCAGCCGTCCCGGCTAGGCAGAAGGTGAGAGGGGAAAAAAAAAAACAAAATCCCGCCGTTGCCAATTCTCGCATCCCCAACCCCAACATCCTCGCTGCCGTCCCAACTTTTCAGCTGAAAGGACATCTCGTTCATGACAGGAGAAGGTGCTCCACACAGCAAGCCCTGTTCAGGTCTGACAGCAAGAGATGCGGTAGACTTGCAGCATTTTAGTCATGTCTGCTTCACTTTTTAATTTGGATTTTTTTTGTGGAACCTAGTGAGGGTAGTCAGTGGCATTTCACCTACTCCGTCCCCACTGGTCTCCTGCAAAAAAGGAGAAAATGAATACACACCTGACTGACTTAATGCAATATGAAAATGAAATTCTCATCTTGATTGACTAATAAGAGAGAGCTTCCCTGTGGACAAGGAAGCCTACTGAGTCGTGGGTCTTTCAATCACGCCAGCAGAAGATTGTTTTGCCATGGTTTCAAAACATAGCCTACAGGAAAATAATTACCCATATTAATAAGTAAAAGTATCAGTCATATTGTGCCTCTGATTCCGAGAGAGTTCACAATTGTAACACAGAGAGAGTGTTTTTCTATCTGAAAGTCCGTGGTGCGGTAAAAATGAAAATGATTTTTACAATTTTCTTTGTAAATAAGGTCATAAATGAGTCATTGTGAAACTAATGGAGTCTTTCTCAGTTTTAAGTAAATATGTGAAATTTTTAGTAGGAATTCATGGAGTACAGAACTGGATCTTTGGCCATGCCAAAAGGCATTGCTAGTGATGCAACTAAAATTTGCATGAAACTGAAATAAACCATGACTGCTGGGTGCGGACGGAGGTTAAGTGTCTCTGGCACTGAACCAACCCAGTTGTATTACTATGGTAATGAGGATGGTAGGTAGCAGGACTACAGAGGCTGGCTCAGATGTGTGATGCGGCGCTAATAGAATTGGTATTCATCACATAGGTGTTGATGGGCTTGTCCAATCAGCACCTCCATTATGAACAGTAATGGCCATCTAGGACCTCCCCCTCGAGCAAAAGTCTCTCACAAGTAGATTGACGTGCCATATTTCGAATGGCATTTTATGGATTTATATTGGGGTAAAGAACCGAGAGAATGGAACCCTGAAGGGGAGGAAAAACAAACATGGGCTTTTTAAGACTAAAACCTGGATTCAATCAACTTTTCCCTTTGACCAACAATTAAATGTATTACTTTTACTTTTTGCAGACACAGTCAAGGGGGATTTTTAATTTAATTAAAACCTGATCCCCTATTACATCACAATACATTTGCTTAACAGGCCCTCTGCCAGGCTCTTATATTATCTATAATGATAGCTTAGTAATAACAATTTAGCATGTTACATATCTATACAGTTGTATGTTTACTGAGGCAGCCTGGGTTGAGTAGTATACTTTGCTCAAGGGTATCCCAGCTAGGAGATGAACTGACAGCCTTTGGGTAGCAAGCCCTGCTGCTCCACACTGCTGCCTTACACTTCCATAATACAAGTCCCCACAAAGATTAAGGTACCTGGCAGAGGCTGGGTTCTGGAGTGAGTGTGAGCAGGATGAAATGCATGCTGGGAAATGGCAAAGGGTTAGGTGTGGCAACCCTGCCATGAGCTGATTGGATAAAACACTGACACAAAAACAGTGAAAGTGGCCAGCCATCATTTTCCTCCCCTTGACTAGGTAAAACAGGCAAATGAAAACAGAGGAAATGCTCAAGGACATTACATTAAATTATAAAATACCCCAATATGGACACACACAGAGGCAGGGAAGGTGCATCAACCTCGGATGGTCCAATTACAGAGGGTTTATAGAGAGATGGCACAAACATTGGCCACGCCCATGAGGACCTCCCCCTAAAGAGGACAGCTGTGCCTTTAGATAACGAGCAACACCTGGGCTGATTACTGATCAGCCTCACCTGTGCATGCCTGTCTGTAAGGCTGCTGCTGACTGAGGCCACTCAGGTTCCCAGTGGTTATTCTGAAGCAGCAGACTACAGTCCTCCCATCATTGCACACAGATGAGGACAGCAGGATGGGCCTGGCCTGGCCAGGAGGACCACACAGGTACAACATGTGAGAGAGAAATGGGTGGCATCTACAGGTCACTGCTTTATCCAGCTGTCTTAACTGTTCATAGCAGCATTGGTAATTCAGCAGTGATCATAGCAGCATTTTCTCTCATTCATTTTACCCTCCATCTTTCTATCTCCGCATCTCTTCCTTTGTTTTTTCCTTTGCTGTTGTTCTTCCTCTCCCTTGTCTATTTCTCTCTGTCTTTCTCACCCATACTTGCTGTTTTGTCTTCTTTCTCGCTTCTCGATGCAGAAGATTCCCCTGACATTGTGGAAAACTCTATCCCTGGGCGAACGTGGGAAAACATAGCCTGTCTTTGCTTCAAGACAGGGTGCAGGTGAATGCTGCAAAAAAAAGGATTTTTTTTTTGGTATGTTTCACTTTGACAAACCAACAGAATTCCAGCATGCATGGTGACCTATATAAACCACAGATTGGATATGGCAACCTGCAGTGCCATTGCTGTATTTGCATCAATCCCACAATTCATAGGGTGGGGGGGATTTTCCTACTGTTTGTACACCTGTTCAAACTGGCACCTTATTGCATCTGCCGATATTATCTCAAGATCTGGTGTGAATTTTAAGAAATGTTTTTGTCATCTGTTTCCCTGAAGCCAAGATAAGAGATCTTCCCAGCTCAGGAAGACGTGTGTTAAGATGTAATGCAGGTGTTCTGATGCTCCGTAAAGACAAAATTGAGCAAACGTGTAATTTTCACTTTTTCAAACAGACAAGGACTGAATTATGCTTTAGGAAAAAAAAATAGGCAAGGACCATCAAGAAAAGTACTGAGGAGATCTGATGATTATTTTATGGGAGTCGTAGTTTTGCAGTCCTGAAATTCATTGTCTCTGTAGTTGCATTGTGGGAAGGGTTGGCTACATGCTGTTTAGGGACAGCAGCGTGGTGTAGTGGTAAGGAGCAGGGCTGGTAACCAAAGGTTTGCTGGTTTGATTCCCTGCTTTGACATTGCTGTTGTACCCTTGTGCAAGGTACTTAACCCACAATTGCCTTAGTAAATATCCATCTGTATGAATGGATAAAACTGTAACCTACTCTGTGTGAGTCACTCTGTTTAGGAGCGTCTGCTAAATGAAAATAATGTGGTGCAATGCTCTGTGTGACCCTTCGCAAGGTTTTCAGAGAGAAATGCACTAAAGAGGGTGATGTGAGATGCCACCAACTGGTTGTTTTTTTTAATTCCATCTGCTTTGCCCCGCTCTCCCGTGGTCCATATAGCCGCTCTTGGAATGGGGTGGATTCGGTGATGATGTCACCCTGCCACTCTTGCCTGCCTGATCTTCATTCGCTGAAGGCAGAATAACTTTACGCTGACTCCCTGACCCTCCTCCACACACACTGCACATCATTTTATTGGGCGCACGCACCATTATAGCAAACAAACGTAGTCAATGACAAGACACACCAGTGTGCCTTCTCGTCGTTTTTCAAATTGCCTATCCCCCCTGCCTCTCGGCTCACAGCGTTATTTGTCTGCGTTTTTCCATATCTGCGTGGTCTGTAATAAGCCTCTCTGCCTTCTGCCGGGTGCTTAAACACATCTGCACTGCTGACACTGCTCTGAGTCATTAATACTACGCATGACACCCTGCGCTCAGCATACAACACTTTCTCTGTTATTTTTCAAATGGGTTTGACCTCCCCAACCCCCTCAAACTTATTTTATTTACGCTGTTTTTTTTCTTATGTTCCCTTGTGGATTTGGTTGGTTGTCAGCTGATCCAGTACATGCTGGTTCCAGAGCTGAGTCTGTGATTGCTGTCGTTGTCCCCCACCCACCTCACCCCTCGCTGCTGTGATGGGCCTCTCTGTCTCCAAAAAGGAACGCGTTGGAGACCTGAGAGGGTGAAGCTGCACAGGGGAGTCTGGTGGTCACCCTTATCGGTTACTTGTCAGCTGGGCACTCTAATTGTGGCCACGTTTCAGGCAGCAGGGACGGGCCGCATCGATACGACACCAGCAGTAGCTGACAGCCCCGGCTCACTCTGCGGAATGGAGATGGGTTCTTTCGGGTCAAGGGGCAAGGCAACGGCGCGGATTTGGGTGTTTGAGACAGCCCCCCCAAAAGTTTTCTCTCCCCCCCTGCAATACCTCCCCTACCCTGCCCCTTGCTGTCACGGTAGGCGTTTGAGCCTGTTTGATGGATTGCCTTGTGTGACTCTGTCTGACCATACAAACTCGCTGCAAGGGCTTCAGAATCAGATCAATCGATGAGCTGACATTGAGAAATGATGGGTCGGGATTTTGGGGGGAGGGGGAGAGGGGTGGGGGGTTATGATGGTACTTTTAGAGACTGAGAGATTTTAAAAAGAGCGTGCAGACTTTAGGTGTTGACTGACAGCTAAAATGCCGCAAAGTACGCCAAGGACACAAAGGACCTTGAACAGAAGCGGGGAAATTATACCGCAATCGAAGTGTAAAACTGTCCTCCTTTACGTGTCCTTAAAACCCAATTCCAATCAACCTTTTTTTACTCAGAATCAAGTAATCACTTTCTCTCTTTGTCAGAAAGTTAAGCGTGCTGTTGTCTGTATGTCACTGAAGCTGCTGCGGTTTTTGTTTGCTTTGATGCGTATCAAAATAAAAAAGACTATCACAAAAGCATATTTTTTAACTGTTTTTGAGCTTTTCCCGAGACAACAAAGGTAGTGTCAGTATGATGAAATTCCTCCGGTGTGTCTTATGAGGATGAGCAGTGTTAATGTGCTGACTCTGTGCTGGGGAGAGATGGGCCATGGGCGGCTGGTAAGGCGTTGAGTGTGTGGTAAAGGGTTGGTGGGGGGGTCCCTGGAGAGCAATCTCTGTCCTTGACCCCGGAGACAGGTTACACACACTGTGTGTGATTGAGAGTGAATTTGGGGGGATGGTTATGGGCGTGGGGGGGGTAACCTTGTGCGCTGGCTGGGGGACAGATGGGAGTGTGTTGGGGGCGGGCGTGTTGGGGTCTGGGGGCTCTTTGAGCAGGGAGCCAGAGGCGTTGTTGAGATGCAGGAGGCAGCAGCAGGCAGCAGCACCACGTCTCCCAGGTGGAGGTCGACTCTTTGAAGGACGTAAATTGCCTTGTTCTCCCCTCCTGACTGACTACTCTAGGATGCGCTCCACCGGGTTTGACAGACATGGCCCAGACTGTGCAGAACGCCACGGGTAAATAGCACTCCCCTCTGAACTTCTGCATAATGTGCGTGTGTGTGTGTGTGTGTGTGCGCATGCGCGCATGTAGACATGCATGAGCACATTTTGTATAAATGTGCACGAACGCAGAGAGTGAATAAGGTTCTCTTTGCTCTCTGCTCTGCTCTGCAGAAGTAGTAATCTAATGGTCAAACAAATCACCTCATAAATTCATAAACCAATTATCCAATCATCTCTCTACTGATCCCTGTAACATTCATTCGCCCTCATCCCTCATTGGTTATACGAGCTCAATCTTCCCCTCTTAACTGTCTCAGTCAGGATGATTGGCTGATGAACATTTGTGAATGGGTTTTAGGTGTCGTCACATGTTTGCTGTATGACCGTGCAGACGGGCATTGCTCTGTATGTTCCTATGGGCCCATGTAGTGGTTTTCTTCACAACCTGTGCTTTTAATTACTCACTCTGAGTTATATTTTGTCCTCAGATTTGCAGACGATAAACTGCTTTTGGACTACACTTTTGCTGTGTGCAAAAATAGATACAGTGTGTTCATACTGTATATAGGTACATAGATGTAAAAAAAGGATGGCCAATGAAATAAACAGATCAATTGCATCAGATGAGTTGGTTGGAAGAAAGATGGAAGGAGCGTGCGGGTCACCCTGCAGGAACTGAATCTGAAACCCCTGCAGCGGACTGAGCAGGAGACATTGCTGGAGATGGATGGCAGCACCAAGTTCAGGATGTGATGGGCGTGGCACAGGTGCTGTCTGGTGTCCTCTTAGGCTGCTGGGTGTGTCCTCCGACCCCCCCCCCCCTCACTTTTTTGGCCACCTCATACCCTCTTTCCCATTAGCCGTGCACCTCTGAGCACAACCGTGCATCAGAGGGAGAGGCAGAGAGGCAGAGAGAAAGAGAGAGGCGGAGAGGCAGAGAGTCAGAGAGGGCAGGGCCAGCGGTCAGAGGCTGAGGAAGCTGCCACCATGCAGGGCAAAGCAGAATGACTCTAGTATATACAGAAAGAAGGGATGGAGGGGTGCATGAATCCATAGGGAGGGAGAATGATGAGGGGGGTAGGTGAGAAATGGGTGGCAGATGAGGGAGACTTTTTGGGGTGGGAGGGGGTGAAGGGGGGGGGGTGGACTGAGAGAGGAGCGGGGCAGTGAAGCAAGGAATAATGAAATGGAGAGAGAATGTGTGTGTGTGTGTGTGTGTGTGTGAGAGAGAGAGAGGGAGAAAGAGGAGGTCTGAGAGATGTGACTCCCAGGGGGACGGATGGAAGGAGAATCTGTCGTTCTCCTTCAATTAAATCGCTCCATTCTCCCTCTGTGCAGGATGTGCACTGAGCCGTGCAGTGTGCTCGGCGTAAACGTGTGTGTGTGTGTGTGTGTGTGTGTGTGTGTGTGTGTGTACTTCTCAGGCAAAACTGTCTGTTTGTGTGTGTGGATCTGCACTGTTTGTATGCATTGCTGTGTCTGTTTGTGTATGTATGTGTCTATGTGCATTTCTTTTATTATTCCTGTAGATGGGGGGGGGGTTCTTCCATCATAAATCCTCAAAGAACACATTTCTCAAAGCAGTAAGAAGCCATGGCACCGGAGTGGGGCAGTGTTCTGACTGACCTCAGAATTACTTATTGTTAATTCCCGCTCAGATGCTGCTGCGGTGTACGTCAGGATGACCTTTGCAGCATTGCAGACATTGTTTTTTTCTGTGGTAAAATACCATGTATTATTGACAGAGCTGGTGCAGATGATTTTCTCCAAGCTATCCGCTCATTGTAGAATATGTGTACATACATACATACATTCTACAGTCTGTTGTTGCATTTACAATGTTGTCTGACTTACATATTACTGTCATACTGGCTGCATTTCAAAAATCAATACATTTTTTCTTAATTTTTAAATAAAAATGTTGAATGAATTCCTGATACTATATTCTAAATTCGTGCCATATCACTGTACATGACCCTATCCTTTTCCAATAACTGCTCTGCTCTACACCTGTAACTACAGGTATACCTGTCTATGTATTCATCCATACACCTGTTGTATGACAACACAAGGGTGGACAGCATCACCTCACTCAATGCCCTTTAACAAGCATCCCATGTTCACCTTTTATGACAAACAGTTCAATTAAAGACATATCCAGGCAGGTGACTGAGAAACTGGAGAGAGTGAAGAGTCCAGCTGTGCTGTACACTATCAATTTGATATCCTCTGTGTCCCTATTTACACCTACTCTGAGTGTTACCTGTGTTTACCAGCTAAGGGAACTCTTTCAAGCATACGGGAAAATTTATTAGATTTAGTATCTATATATTTATTAAAATATATTTTTGTTAAAAAGATTTTTAGCAAGGGATCTTCCAAGCTGTGATCTGTCTGCTCTTACACCACAGTGGACAGAGCAGCTCATTTGCCCTGCTGTTTCCTTCCCGTACATTTGAAATAAAAAGAGCCGGTTGCCTCCAAAGCTCAGAGGAGATTATTTAGACCGACTCAGGAGATGCTGGGTCCGTATCGACGTTTCTGCGGCTGTCTATGAGACGCCCGCGCAAGCGAGCGAGAGCGTGATGCCGTCTCCTATTAAAGTAGGTTAAAACAAATCAATACCCGCCCGCCGCACTCAGACGGGAGAGAGAGGACTCTTCAGTTACTGTACTTCTGAAATCCGACCTCTTCGCAATCAATCTCCAGGGCTGTGGAGTGAGCACCGCTCTTCACCAGAGCTGCGCCCGGTTTTCATATTTACAGGAAAAAAATGACATCCACTCAGAAATATTTATGATGTATGAAAATAATTATACGTGTATTTCACAGTGGCATTCCTTACATTGAAGAAAGGAATGCTAAAGGTGCCTAGGCACTGGCCTTGGCGCCTCAGTCCTCATCTCCCTCTACAGGTGTGTGGTGGAGAGCATCCTCACTTCCTGCATCACCGTGTGGTACGGTAACTGCTCTGCCGCAGACGGACAGGCACTGCAGCGGGTAGTAAAGACTGCACAGTGGATCATTGGCAGCAGCCTACCCACCATCAGTGACATTTACAACAGCAGGTGCAGGAAAAAGGCCTCCTGCATCATGAGGGACTCTACCCACCCTGCTAACGGACTGTTTGCCCCACTCCTTTCAGACAGGAGGCTGCGCAGCATCAAGGCCAGAACCACCAGGCTGAGGAATAGCTTCTTCCTGGACGCCGTGAGACCAACAAATTCTCTATCTCACCGAACAATTGCTGCTATTATTACTTATTACTCCATATCAGGGCATTATTACTCCATATCAGGGCATTGCTGCAATTTGGGACTGATAAATTCTGTACTTTAAGACTGACATTTCACGGAACAATTGCAGCTCTCACTGAACAATTTGCTGCTATGACTACTACTGTTTCTTTTAGATTTTTAAAGTCTTCTTCCTATCCTCACACTTGCTAGCTTTATACTTATATATTTATTTACTTACTTTTATTTTTAATGGTGTTTTATTATGTGCTTTCTTCTTGATTTTATTATTGCTTTTACCCGAACCGAGTTCCTCATTTCGTTCCCTGTTATGTACAACATGTCCTGGAATGACAATAAAACATCTCTTATCCTTAAAACCACAGATTTTGGTTGGTTTGCATATTGCTATAGGCAATGGAAGAAAAGGCATGCCAGTGAGGGAAAACCTTAACGTAGAGCATGTTGCATGCAAGTGCTGTTTCTGAATTGAACCCGTTTCCCACTAACCTGCCCTGCGTGTGCATGCGGTTTTGATGAGATTCAATATGGCTTTGAACAAACTGACAATTTGTACAATTGACTGGCTAGACCTGTTCTCTCTCTTTACCTCTTAATCTCTTTTTCTGTCCCCTTCCCTCATTTTGTCGTCTCTCTCGCTCTACCTATGAATATGTCTGTCTCTCTCCCGCCTCGTTATTTTTCCTCAACCGTCTCTCTCTTTTAAATTGTAATTCAAATGAGCTTAATTGGCACAACAAATATGATGCATTTTACTGAACTGCCAAAGCAGATAAATCACAAAAAATAAAAAACAAAAAAAGCAGCCAAGAGTGGAGAAAAAATATCGATAGTGGAGTAAACATCAATAACAGTGGGGTAAATATCAATGGTAATTTAGTAAGAATAACAGTAGCGGTAATTATTAATTACCATGGCAACAATGACGACTGCTCTTGTGTTTTGGGATGATATGATGGTGAGTTTTGTGGAAGCAAGAGTGTGTCAGGGGAAAGGTGAGAGGGTCTTGGGAACTTCGGGGATCCAAGCAATAGCGGTAAACAGCTTCCACTTCACTGCAGGACTGTGTCTGGGCTCTAGGGGGAGCTGTCAGTTTCCAGGCAGCCCTGTTGCGGGGGGCCCCAGCGGCAAGCCGAATTTGAAGGGCTGTGAATTATTCATGAGACGCGGGCGGGGCACTCCTCTCTGCCCGGCTGGGCTCATTTGGAGGGGCTGCGGCAGCCTTAATTAGAGGTTCAGATGGGCACGCTGATGAAGCCTCGTTAATGGTCCTCAGTGCAGTCAGGGGACTCGTTGTGTTTTTGACAAGACTGTCGCCATAGGGATCGTTGCATTCCCCTACTCCCCTCTCTCTCTCTCTCTCTCTCTCTCTCTCTCTCTCTCTCTCTCTCTCTCTCTCTCTCTCTCTCTCTCTCTCTCTCTCTCCTTCTTTGTCACCCGCACACACACACACAGTTCTCTCTCTTTCTCTCTCCCTCTCTTTACACCTACATTTCCACACATCATTCCCCACAGACACTTGGACACACATACTTGGGCTCAGGGTCTCTCTCTCAGAGGTCCCTCTCTTTCACACACACACACACACACACACACACTCATGCTCCATTCATACTCATAAACACCCACTGTGACACACGGCACACACTGAGAGGTGAAGGCCCTTACAGACAGATATATATATATATATATATATATATATATATATATATTTATAATTTTTTTTTTGTTGGCTGGAGAAACTTTCATCCAGATAACATCAGTGCTCTGTTTCCCTGCTGCCATAGGCTGCTGCTGTCACAGTATCTCTCATTCGTTATTTTTAGACTGTCACCCGACGTCCAGCGCAGTAGCGTCTCCACCAGATGATTTAATTTTCCATATGGCTTGTGAATTTCTGTCTCGAGTGTGTATGTGTGTGTGTGCGCGCGCGCGTGTGTGTGAGAGAGAGACAGACAGACAGACAGAAAGAAGAAGGGGGAGAGAGACTTCATGACCAAATTAAGTTCCATTAAAGCTCAAATTCCATGAAAACCGGTCATGTGTCAGGAAAGATCAGTGATTGGCCAATTGCTTTCCCGGCGTTCCTAATTCTTTATTGCCAAGACCAAAGTACAGCTTCCCCAGTCTTCATCTTCTTTTATTCTTATTTCTACACTCTTTTTAACTGCCAGTTTCCATTCTGCCATTAAGATACAGTGGCCTTCATGCTGCATTCCTCAAACTCTTTCTGGCTTGGTGGGGAGAGAGAGCCTGCTCCTGTTCAACTTTAAATGGATTTCAGTGGCTTTTCTGACGAAGGGAGAGGCCGTTGCTTTATCGTCCCGTTGTGTCAGCTTCTCTTTGCGGGACAGGGACATGGTGACAATAATTGGAGGAAATGTTTTTCACCCTGGAGGAGAGAAAAAAAAGAAAAACAGAAAAAAAAGAAAAAAAGAAAAACACATTCTTAAAGAAAATAGAAAAAGTGAGGGTCAATATGTGCGCCAGCAGTGTAGAGAAATTCATTGGTTTGAGCTGTCAGTTTCAGAGGCCTCAGATGTTCTTTCTTTTTAAATCCCTACTTACCTTCAGTAGTGTAGATCTGAGGGATGTACTTCCAGATTCAAGGCCTACCTGGTCTCATGCATTGGTGTCAGAAATGTTACGTTATGCAAAACGTCCATTCATGACACGCAGTTTCACAAAAGAGATTATCTCAAAAGCATGCATTGGTTATATCTTTTGAGGGGGTCAGGTCCCCCATCCGCCACCCCCCTTTCAGTTTATGGGTTACTGCTATCCTTTGTTAATGCAAAGTTCTTTCTATGTGCCGCTATAATAGGCCTGCCTTGGCCTCATTACCGTGCACCAAATTCATATTCATGTCTAACAATGTACCAATTCATGTTGCTTTACTCCCACACATGTCACACCACATGACACATTTACACCACTGTTCAGGTTGCTGATCATGCTGAAATGAGTGTGGCCATAGAATAATGTTCTCAGCACATTTTAAGTACAATAAAAACTGTGTTGGATATTGTGCCTGCCATTTCATGCATTTCTTATTCTGTCTTCACCATTGCCATCTTTAACCAATACACACACACCAAGATTCGTATGAATTAAGCACACAGCCAGTCAGTATGGCCTCTTTTAAAAGTACACATACTACAGCTATGTGAGTTGGTCTATAGTTATTAACGTAGAGATTCATTTTGAGGGATATTTGAAGCATATCAGTGGGGAAAAATACTTTAGATTTATTCCACATATTTATTCAGAGTTGGGTGTTTGACTGATTGGCGTGGCCGTTAAGTAAATTAGGTCAGTAAGATAGAGGGGATTATAGTTAATCAGGGTTGTCTACATTGTTCTTTATTGGAAGAGCAGTGACCTGTGAAATGGCATAACCCACAGTGTCGTGGAGACGGGGAAGATCGCTGTCCTTTTGGCTGCTCTCCTCCACGCTTATCTCCATGGGACAGAGGCAGCTGCCACTGTGTTACAGGAGTTTAACTTCTGTTTGCGTATATATGTGTGTGTGTGTGTGTGTGTGTTTCTGTGCATAATGTGTGTGTTTCTTTCAGTGTCTGTGTGTAGAGTGTGTTTAGGTGGATTAATTTGTTCTATTGTGTCTGTGCATGAGAGTGTGCAAGTGTGTGTTTATGAGTGTGTGCGTGTGTGGCTGCATATATCCGTGTGCAAGTGTGCATGTGTGTGTATGTGTGTTTGTGTTTGTGTGTGTATGTGTGCGTGCGTGCGTGTGTGTGTGTGTGTATGTGTGTGGATGAGGGTGTGAAGTATTGTATGGGTTTCATTGTTTATGTGTGCAGAGTGTGTGTAAGTAGCTCTGTAAGTGTTTTTGGGGTGCATGTGTGTGAGTGTGTCTGAGACAATGCGGCTCTGTGCGTGTACGAGTGTGTGTGTGTGTCTGTGGAAGGACATCTGTGTGTGTACCATTCAGGTTCTGTGGCTGTTGGATATCTGGCAAAGGTACACATAGAAACCACAGCACCTGCACCAGTGTTGCCAAGGAAGGTACATTCATGCACCACTGTACTCTTAACTTGGACATATAAATTCCATATATTGTAGCCTACTGCATTCTGTGCTCCCTGGTGTTGAGACCTGTTCAGAGTGCTGGGAACCCTCTTGGGAAGCCCCAGCTTAAAGAAAGTTACATGGAGACAGTTCCTGAAATTTGAATTGAATTCAGTTCATGGACGGGGAGAGAGAGTGAGAGAGAGGGATGATCAGAGAGAGGGAGGGAGGGATGGGGGGTGTGTGGGGTGGTGGAGGAAAAGAAAGAACGGGATTGTCAGATGGAGAGAAGCAATTAGAGAGGAAAACGGGGAGGAGGGAAAAAGGGGGAAAGTGAGCAGGTATGTAGCAGGGGGAGAGAGAGCGAGAGGGAGGGGGAGAGAGAGAAAATGAGGGGGGGCAGGAGTCTGATGGAGAGAGAGAGGGAAAAGAGAGAGAGAGAGAGGAAAGGAGAGCGTGAGTCATAGGAGGGAAGGAGAGAGGGAGAGGAGGCAGAGATAGGGAGGGAGAGAGGGGTGAAGGAGGAAGGGATGAGAGAGAGGGGGAGAGGGGGAAGGGTTTAATTGGCTTTAAGGGGTGGAGGTACAGTGTTCCGGCACGCTGCACGCCGCTGTCACACTCCATTAGACACACAGGCCGGATAATGAGAGAGAGCGCAATCAGCTCCCAGCAGACAAGCCCCCCCCGGTCCCCGGTCGCGGCCACGCTCCCCCCCCCCCACCCCATCTCCTCCAGCGCCACAGGCAACCTGCCACCGCTGGGGGGGCCAGGCTCTCCCCCCCATCTCACTCAACGCCCAGGGCAACCTAGCCCCAACACCCCCCTCCCCTCCAAAACAACCCATTGAGGGGCTACATGGCAGAACACCCCACCGCAGCAAGAACAGAAGGCTCAGAGAGTGCGCAATGCTTAACACCAGCGGTAACAGCCTAACCCTGTTGCATCACTTACACTGTGGCTGACTTCATTTGCCGGTGCAAGGGGCTTTGCTTTCCTGTGATTTTGGGAAAGGTGATAAAGCCAAATTGCCTCAGAAAATATCCGGCTGTATAAATGGACAACATGTACAAAATGACTAACCATATAATATGTAATATGAGTGTGTGATGAATAAAGCGTAATGCAATGTGGTGTAATCACCTGCTCCCCTCTCACACCCTTACTCACATTACCATCACCCTCTCATCCTCTCACCTTCTTACCTGCTCTCCCCTCATCTTCTCACCTTACCTGCTCTTCCCTCACCCTCTCACTCTCTTACCCATTTTCCCTTCACCCTCTCACCATCATAACTGTTCTCCTCCTACCCTGTCATGCTTTTAACTGCTCTTCCCTCACCCTCTCACCTTCTGACCTGCTCTCCCCTCACCCTCTCACCTTCTCCCCTGCTCTCCCCTCCCCCTCTCCCTTTCTCACCAGTTCCCCCTTCACCCCCGGACCCCGTCAGCCTGCTCTCCCCGTGCCCCCCCCCCCCCAACACACACGCTCTCCATGTGAGACGTGCCTTGGCACTGCTCCGCAGATCGATACGGGACCCGCTCGCTCCTGTCAGCGGTTTTAATTGCGTAAGTGCCTGGCCTACCGCGACTGGCACTTCCATGGATAATCTGTCACCCTCTCTTGAGCGCTCACTTTGGGCATCTCCAGTCTCATTTGTTACCATTGATTTTCTCCTCTGCCTTTTGTGTCTCCCTTCATCCTCTCATGTTTCAGGAACTCTGGTCTCCGCTATCTCTGTCTTCGGACTGCCGGACCTGCAGCGCCGAGACTGGCCGCGGGCTCTTTAGGAGCTGTTCCACAAACATACATCATCATTGTTTCCCGCCCTATCGTTTACAGTAACAGGTCACTTCAGGATGTGTCTCTCCAACGCGAGGACAAGTGCACACGTTCCTCTGCGGGCAGAGCTCTCGACCTTGTGAGGAGCAAATTGTCTTCCAGTGAGGCGAGCAATACAGAGAGGAAAGAGGCTACCTTTACAACCTCACAACTTAGCAGCGGAAAAAAACGCATACGCCCAAGATGATAGCTCACCACGGTCTAATAGCATTATGAGTTCGCAACAAATCATCCCGTTATCGACAGGCAATATTCCAGAAGCAGCTCCTTGCTGGATATTTCACTGTGAAATATTGACCGGCTCGGTGCTGCGCGCCTCGCTGTTATTTTGCTTGCATGTGCCGGGGTTCATGCTAACGAGCTTCCGGTGGCACCGCAGCGGCCTTTAAACTGTGGCCGCACAAACAAGGCCGTTATTTTTATTACCCATGTGCCGAGGAAAAACCGGGAGGTGCGGAGTGGGAGGGGGGGGGTTCAGCTGCTCTCGATTGTTCCTGCAGGACAGCTCCATTTTTTTTTTCCGGGAATGGATTATGCTGTTAAAAAGAAAAAAGGGGAAAAAAATGGCATAAACCCATTAGCGCTTTTCCAAATGCTGCATGGACACACTTATGAATAATGGACAGCTCCTAAAGATCGGCCCACGCTCGGGTAAGCACTGGTTTGGGATTGCATGTTAGCCTTGCTGCCCATAAATAACAGGGCTGGTGGATGCTGCAGGTCTGTGGAAGGGGAGAATGTTAACTAGGGTAACTATGCTGCGCGCTGGCGGGTCCAATGTTTTAGTGCTGAGGTCAGAGCTGAACACTCCTTGGACACCAGGCTGTATGGCTGTATGTAATGAGTCGGTATGAGGAAGGGTTGGAGAGAGGTGGTGATTAGTGCACGTGTGAGTGTGTGTGCATGTGCGTGTGCGTGTGCTCGCGTGTGTGTGTGTGTGTGTGTGCGTGTGTGTGTGTGTGTGTGTGCGTGTGTGTATGTATGTGTGCGTGTGTGTGTGTGTGTGTGTGTGTGTGTGTGTGTGTGTGTGTGTGTGCATGAGTGTGTGTGTGAGCGTGTGTGTGTGTGTGTGTGTGTGCGTATTTGCATGTTCGAGTGTGTGCGTGCTTGTTTGTGTGTGCATGCGTTTGTGTGTGTGTGTGTGTGTGTGTGTGTGTGTGTAGAGTTGGCCACAGTGTGCCGGTTTGCCACGGCTCTCTGGGACCCGTCAGTTGTGATTTGAACAGCGCCTCCCCCCCCGCGGCTGTTCTTCCCTTACCGACCATGCCAGCCCCCTACCCCAGCTACCGCCCCCAGCACCCCCACCCCCTACAGCCCCCCCCCACCCCCCCCCACCCAACGTCTACCCCCAGATCAGACTCCACCTCAAGTCACAGTGCTCCCCCTCTGCTCAGTGTCACATTCTACCGCAGGTATCACCATGTGCCCCCTCAATGCCCCCCCCCCCCCCCCCCCTTACTGGGACAACACCCAGCTGGGACACGCCGTGGCTAAGCTGGACACCAATCCTGAGCCCCAAAGCCCCACGTCACCTCCCGTCACCCCCCCATCGCCCTGCTACCCCCACAGAGGCAGAGAGGGAATCACGTTGGGCGTGGTGTGTGTTTCCATACATGGTAGTTACACACAGCAGAATGAGTGATATTCTCTCATCTTTCTTTCAGTTCACAAAGCACAGGGAATGTAAAAAAAAAAGAAATGTACACACATACCGCAGCAATCACTGTTACGACAAATGACCAAAGTGTGCTCACAGCTGACAGGTTCATATCTCAAAAAGCAACCCAACAAATGAATGGAATGGTCATCAGCGGGACGCTGGACAAGGTCCCTTCATCTCCCATGTGAAATGAGAAAGGGCGCACGTCACAGCGCTGGCTTATTCAGATGACTGCCTGCCATCGCCATGGATGGTTCTGGGGGCTAGTGATTGGTTCCGCCCCCGCGCTCCCCAGCCCTGCCCTCGGCCCTCCTGCCTTCACACTCAGATGCCCGCTGTGGGCCAGAGGGCCAGGCTGACTCACCCCGACCGCGCCGGACAGAGAGAGAGAGGAAGGAGGCCAACATCTCCATGACACATCAGGCTGTCAGCAGGGCTGTGGCGTTTCTGTCTGCAGGTCACACACACACACACAGACACACACACACACACACACACACACACACACACACAGCCACACACACAGCCACACACATGCGCACTCACACACACACACACACAAGCAATGGGTTTGTTGACCTACTCCATTTTTGTTTCTTGTTTTTGTTATTTTCTTTCAGAATTGCATCATCAAGATTGCTCCGATTCCTGGAGAAGAAGAATGAAGGATGGAAAGTGTAGTCTCCATGCTTCAGGAGATGAGAGTTTATGGATGGGACAGGGCAGGTCACAAGCTGAACTCTGTGTGCTGTGATTCTGTCTGATTCTGGGGTAACTGTAATGAACGAGGTGGTATGATTGTAGAGTTACTCTAACCATTCTGATTCTGGCATTAGTTAAGTGACATGGTTTGATTTGTTACTGCACTGACACGATTTGATTTTGGAGTTACATTAGCAGTATGGTCTGACGCTGGTGCTATGGTAAAGATGTGGAATGATTTTGGAGGTACTGTGGGTAGGTGATCAGCAACACAGGGAGATGATCACTGGTGAATTTATCCTGTGAAGCCTGTTTAGCCTGTGAAGAGAGATGTAAAACTAACACCGCGCCGCTCCGAACAGCATTACCATAAACATTAAGATTGCATTTTCCCCCCTTTAATCGAATTTACATTAGAGGAATTAGATCACTCACCCATGTGCAAAGTGCTTTTATGTACGATATTAATTACAAAAAAGGAGCTGTGACAAAACTTGAGGAAGATAAATAACATCAGAGCGGAGATTTTGTCAGCAATGTCTGTGATTCATCCTCATTAACTGTTCCGTTTAACTTTGCGCGTTCTAATGCCGGCATTAATATTCATGCGGCTGAGTGGGCCTTGTTGTTGTTATTATTGTCCAAGTGCGATAGGTTATTAGCAGACCTCGTTAATCGAGCGCAGATAAGCACTTTTGTTCCAAATGGAACGGGGTGAAATAGGGAGGAGGCTGGATTTTGTAAGCTAATTTTAATAGCTGAACATGTAAATTAGTTATTTCATATCTATCTACCATATTATTTTTACTCAACAAATTTTGGAACATTTCAGGCAGAACTTTTTTGTGGACATTGAAACATTGATTCATCCATCATCGATCCCTTTAACAATATAGATAATATTCATACCCAACCCATATGCATGTACACACAGACGGGCATGCAGACAAACTGTTATGCACACACATTTATTCACACACTCATGCTCACACACACACACACACACACATACATACACACACACATACACACACACACACACACGCACACACGCACACACACACATACATACACACACACACACACACACACACACTCATGCTCTCACACACACACACACACGCACACACACGCGCACACATACATACACACACGCACACACACACGCGCTCACACACACACACACATGCACGCACACACGATCACACCCGTACCCCCTCTCTCTCACACACTGGAGCGTGCTCAGTGTGGCAGCAGTGTGACAGTGGGTGATCAGCATGCGGCGTGGTCACTGAGACACAGCCGTGTGGAGGAATGCAGGACGTGGCTGCTGTCACACTGCCCTTTTCAGAGCTGTCATTTCCACTCATCATCCAGACTCCTGTAACCCCCCCAGCCCCCTACACCCAGCACTCCCACCCAAGGCTGTGCATAGGTGTGCACTGTCCTCTCAGAGACAGCAGATCAGGCCCTGTGTGTGTGTGTGTGTGTGTATGTGTTTGTATGTGTATTCATGTTTGTATGCTTGCACAAGAGTGTGTGTGTGTACGATTGTGTATTCACGTTTGTATGCTTGCACAAGAGTGTGTGTGTGTGCGCGTTTGTATGTGTGTGTATATGTGTTTGTGTGCTTGTATGGGTATGTGTATATGTGTTTGTATGTGTGTTGGTGTTTGTATACTTGTATGAGTGTGTGTGTGATGTTTGCTGGTACGAGTGTGTGTGTGTTTTTCTGTGGATGTGACTCTGTCACTATAATTGCGGCTGGGTAATTATTGTTTGCGCTAATTTGACTTGCTGGAAAGTGTTTTGAACAGCTTACAGCTGGATCATCCACAAGGCCACATTCTGGGGGAGTCACATGATCTTCCTGATCACATGATTCTCTGTGACCGTTCAGGGTCTCCGAGCCCACCCTACAGAGGGGATAGAGCTGACCATTAAAACACTGGACAGAAAGAAACAAAAGAAGGCTTTTTCTTTTTCTCAGTGAATACGGAAAGTGAAGGATTTGGTGACCATCATCATTATTAGTTAATTGGGCACTTTTTGGTTTTAATCATCATACAGCATCTTTCCATCTAGTGCCTCATGTCCTCCGTCCCTGGCCCTTTAATTGCCAGTGTACTATCGTTTTTTTTTCACCCCCTAAAACAAACCCGATGCAATTAGGCTTCTTATCGCTTTAATTAAGAAAACCACTCGTCCATATCTGGCAAACGCCACCACAACAATGGAGTCTGGGAAGCCGACGGCGCCGTGTCCTGATAACACACTTCCCAGCATCCCCCTTCGCTTAATAAGCGAGGCGCTGTTTGCCGCCGCTGCTCCCAGACCCCCCCCCCCCCCCCCCCCCCCCCCCGCGCAAGAGCCGTGCCCTTGTTTTCTGAAAGCGGCTTGGTTGTAGGTCGCTGTCAGGGTTTCCTCAGGGTACCGGCAGACAACGGGCTCTCTACCGTGGGGGGAGTTTTGTGACAGTTTTAACGCCGCTTAACGCCGCGGCTCCGCGCGCCTCAGCTTCCCCGAGCTGTGATTGAGCGCCACGGTAGGACTCGTACATAATTCCAACGCGGCCTGCCCGTGCGCTTATCTGGAGACGTGTAAAACACAACTTTTATGTTCTCCCTTTAATTTACAGGAGGAGAAAGGGACAGATTCAAAGGTGCGCTGGCATGATGAAATTAGTTTTTGCATCTCAGTTAAAAAAAAAAAAGGGGGTGGGGTGGGGGGGTTTGGTGTAAATGCACTCTCACTAGTGTTACCTCCTCACACTCCCCACACACACACACACTCCAAGTCACCCACCCACGTTCCCATGCCCCTCACCTCCCCTCCACCCCCCCACCCCTCATTTACCCTGACCTATCAATGCAGAGCAATGGTGTGTGAAGAAATTCCCAATATCTAAATTTACACACTGTATCAATCTTGTTTAATAGACTGGAAAGCTTATTGCTCGGCTGCGGAGCCGGGGGAGAGGGCAGCGGTGATAAATTGCGCGGGCCTGGCGACAGCCGCCTGTGATGGATAATGAAATATTTATGATTTATCCCAGCTAATAAACTGAAATGAAGTGCGTGATGTATGGGAACAGATGGGCCCACTATTGATGCCACGGTCCTCGGCGGAGAAAGAGGGAGGGAGAGAGAGAGGGAGGGAGAGGGAGAGAGAGAGACAGCAAGAGAGAGGGAGAGGGAGGCTGTGGGGAGGGAGAAAGAGAGAGAGAGGAGAAGAGAGGGAGAGGGATCGAGAGAGGAAGAGAGAGGGAGAAAGAGCGAGGTTGTGGGGAGGGAGAGAGAGAGACTTTGTGGGGAGGGAGAGAGGGAGAGGCTGTTAAACTTGGTAGTTTGGGAATGCAGGAAGAGAGGAGAGGCTGGTAAATGAGGAGTGATGGGGAGATGGATGGAGGGAAAGAGAGGGGTGATGGAGGGGTCGAGGTGCATGCTAGCACTACCCCCGGTTTTCTGAGTACGCTCTCAAAATCGCCCTGAATGTGGGAGTGGTGCTCACTGGTGGCAGGTTTTCTGCCATCTTTGGGGGAAAAAAACAAAGCCTATATTTGTGTCCTTGTGTCTTCCCACCCCCGTCGGAAATTCGGCTCACTGATTAACGAGTGTATCAGGGTGGCCCCTGCAAGTGGCTCCGTAGGAGTCTGATTTGCTTCGCAGCAGGTGGCCCGTCTGCTGTCCCTGCCTCGCGCGCGTGTTGTGCCGTTAATGGTGTCAGCGGGCGGCTGCGTAGCAGGGCGGGCGCGTGCTGGCTGCAGCACGTTCTGCTCCGGTGACATCACCCACAATCCTCCAGGACAGGCGACCTATTCAGCTCCCCCCCTTCTGCCGGACATCTCCCTCACCGCCCTCTGCCTCACACCCAATATCCAGGATCACGTGGTATGTGCAGGTTTGGGAGGTTTGGGATCTGTGGGTCGGTGTGCAGGGCTGATAACGGATTCCTATCATGGGTGGGGAGAAGTCAGCAAGTGACATGATGGAAGTTGCACAATTGTATGTTGTCAAACAAAAAGGCCACAATGGACTGCAGTCCTCAGAATCGGAGTGCTGGAAACCTTAAAGTGGCATCACAGGTCTGTAAGTGGTACTAACCACCTGGCAAGTGTGCTCTATAATAAAGAAAGACTGTATATTACATTACATTACATTACATGCATTTATCCAGAGTGACTTCCATCACAACAGACATGTTTATACATTCACTTTAAATGAGCAGCAGTTACAGACCAGGCTAACAACACTCACAGACCAGTGAGTGTAAGCATAACACCACTCCTCACCAGCCCTACCTTCAAGTTAACTTGTGCAGCCTGACTAGGCAAGGGAAGCCAAGTATACCACACCACATTAGTCACTACAGCACATCCAAAATACATCAGAATACTACACTTGAAATATACATGTATGGTCATGTATATGGTAACATACATATGATAAGCTGTTCCAGCTAATATCAGTCCTTCAGGCTAATGTTTAAACCTTACACTCTCTGTACTATATATATTCTATAACAGAGGGCAGAAAGGTTGACTTCTGTCTCTCCTCTCTCTGCTGGCACTCTTATTCAGAGCGACTTACGTCAGTTGCAGTTGTTATCCATTTATACAGCTGGATATTTACTGAGGCACTTGTGGGTTAAGTACGTTGCCCAACAGTACAGCAGCAGTGTCCCCGTGGGGAATCGAACTGGCAACCTTTCGGTATACGAGTCCCGCTCCTTAATCACTAAGCTACACCGCCGCCCCGTTTGCAACCGTATTACAAGTGGGTTATGTTACTGTGTGTGTGTCGGCGTGAGGGCGCTGGGTAACCCGCTCTCACACACAGCAGCCTCCCGTTCTCAGCCAGGCTCCACGAGGCCGCCACTCATTATCTGCTGGGAGAGGAGTGAGGAAGCGCGGTGTTACGACACAGCGCAGTGTTACGACACAGCGCAGTGTTACGACACAGCGCGGAATGAGGCGTGTTCACAGCAGGGAGCGTGTTCGCGGGGACACGCTCCCTGCTCTCCTGTGTGCCAGCCAGCCCCGGAGATGCACATGGCCCAGTAAGCGCTGACAACCACTGCTCTTTCCGGTCTCTGATCCGCGTGCGTGTGTGTGTGTGTGTGTTAGTAAGAATAGGTGTGTGTATATTAGTGAAAATGTGTGTGTGTGTGAGTGCATGTGCATGTGCGTCTGTGTGTGTGTGTGTATGTATGGGAGTGTGTGCCTGTCTTTTCCTGTCTTTACCAGTCTGTGTGTGTGTGTAGTATTCCCTGGATGATCCTACAGCTGTGTGCACTTATGTGTATGTGTGTGATTTTATCTTTGTTTTGTTTTCATTGGTTTTGTGTGCACCTGTCTGTTGTGTCAGTGTGAATATTTCTCTGTGTGTAATCGTGTGTGTGATTTTATATTTGGACCTATTGTTTTGTGTGTGTGTCAATAAGGATTTATGTGTGTCAGTATGCATGTGTGCATATATCTGTCTGTGTGTGTTTGTCAGTGAGAATATGTGTGTGTCAGCGAGAATGTGTATGCATGTGCATGTGTGTGCGTGTGTGTGTGTGTGTGTGTGTGTGTGTGTGTGTGCGTGTGCGTGTCCGTGTCCGTGTGTGTGTATGTGTATGTGTATGCGTGCGTGTGTGTGTGTGTGTGTGTGTGTGTGTGTGTGTGTGTGTGTGTATGCGTGCGTGTGTGTGTGTGTGTGTGTGTGTGTATGTGTGTGCGTGTGCGTGTGCGTGTATGTGTATGCGTGTGTGTGTGTGTGTGTGCGCGCATCAGGCAGCTGAGAGACCGCCGCACCTGAGCCTGGCTCTGTGCTGATCAGTGTGTGGGGGGAGTAATTAAGCGAGCTCCAGCTGAGCAGCTCTCAGCTATGTGCCCAGGAGAGACAGAGCCGAGGAGGTTCAATACGGGCTATTATTAGAAATGAGAGGAGAATGCATCACAATGTAGGGTGCTGGAGGTCTGTGTGTCCCCAGTAAACCAGCCTGCATTCTGCGGCACACACACTGAGAGATGGAGCACTCGCTCTTCTGTAACACTGAGGGAGTCTGGTTTGGGCTGCCATCAGGAGGCTCATGGCATAAGCCACCATCAAATTCTGTTAATATGTATGTGTGTGTGTTTTGTGTGTGTGTGTGTATGTGTGTCTGCGCGCGCATGCATGTGGTTGTGTGGTGTTGTGCTGGGTCTTTTGACAGACATGTTTGCCTGTGAAAGCTCTCTGCACCTTGTGTCTTCCCCAATGGCTCCCTCTCTCCCCCTCTCTATTGTCCTCCAGGGGCACATGGTGGTCTGCAGGAACGGGGTGTTCCATTACACGGGATGCAGAACAGCGGACGTCAATAGAGGCAGATACAGTATTGGTGCCCTTGCGTTAGGGACATCTGCTGGCACATCCTTATATTGCAGGTAAACGCCTGCTAAAATCAAAGCTGAGTGCACAAAATACACACCAGTGGCCAATCAGCGCACATCTGACCGCAGAGGTCAGGTGACAAGGGATGGCTAAGTGCAGTGTGGTCTACAGCATTTCTCCCCCTGTCTGTTCCTGTCATTTCCTGATGTCATATCCGACCCTTCAATTAGACTGTGACTGTTGAATGTGGGGTACACGTTTCAACTCTGGCTGAAACACGCTAAGCAGGAGAGGAATCTGAAACTGCAGGAGCTCAAGGCCCGGGCCAGGTACGAGTGCGACGAAGGTAATCTTATGTACAGCATCTAAGCTACTGCCCTCTAGGGGTGGGAGTGTAAACAACTTCGGGTAGCATCAAAGTGTGCAAAATCTTGTGGATTTAATAGTGCTACTACTACTACAGCTGCTACTACTACTATTAGTTATAATATTAACAATAATAATAATAATTAATAATGGATTTCGGAGGTCATATATCACCTTTCAGCCTGTCAAGGTTCTCAGAGCTCTTTACAGTAAGGGAAGGGCTCATCCACCGCTATTGTGTAGCTCCCACCTGGGTGATGCATGACAGCCACTTTGAAGCAGAACGCTCACCACAGATCAGCTAGGGTGGATTTCTGAAGCACCTGTGCTTTAAATCAATAGCATTAGAAAGAATCAGAGGGGAGGAGGGAGGATTAATCTGAGTGGGGACTCCAGGAATAGATCTGCGTTGATGGAGGGGGGTTGGTGGGGGGGACGGGGAGTGTGAGAGAGAGCTCCTGCCCTTTGTGGCCTGGAGGCCCCAGCACTGGTGCTCCTGCTGCTGTCTCGAAATGTCACTCGCTTTTGTTTTCACCTCCAACACAGACACTGGCAGGAGACACATGTCCCCTTTCAATGGGATGGCTGAGGGCACTCTCTCTCTCTCTCCCTCTCTCCCTCCCTCTCTCTTTTTCTCTCTCTCTCTGTCCCTCTCCCTCTCTCTGTCTCTCTCCCTCTTTTTCTCTCTCTCCCTCTCCCTCTCTCTGTCTCTCTCCCTCTCCCTCTCTCACTCTCTCTCTCCCTCTCCCTCTCTCTCCCTCTCTATCTCTCTCTGCGGGGCAGCGTGTGGGCCGGCTGACAGCAGGCATTCGCGCGTGGCGCTCCATATGGTGCGAGGGGGGCTGAGGACGCCTCTTCGCCCCTGCTGCGCCCCTGCTGGTCCCGTGTAGTGGATTAATGTCTGTGCCAGCGACCTGACCAGCGCCGTCCCCTCCTGGGGCGGGCGCGGCGAGGGGGCGGGCGGCCAGGGGAGATCAGCCAGCCTGTGAATGCTCAGTCCTCAGTGACCAGCCAGCAGCTGTCACTCTCTATCTGAGGCAGGCAGGGCCCGACCGCCCAGGGCTCAGACACTGCACTGACACTCACAGAGCTGGCTGTGCACAGATATGGTGCGTGCACAGACACTCACACAACTATGCGCACACTGTGACACTCACAGAACTGGCTGTGTCTGTACAGTGACACACACAACTGTGTGTATAACGTGATAATCACAGAGCTTGCTGTGTTTTGGATACAGCATATGCAAACAAACTCACAGAAATGTGTGTAAAGTATAACACTCACATAACTGGCCGTGTGTATACAGTCACCCTCACAGAGCTGTGTGAATGCAGAGACGCTCACAGAACTGTGTACAGATGCAGACGCTCGCAGGACTGCTCACATGTGGAATTATTTCTGTGTCCGGAGAGAGACACACTCAGAGCTGCCTCTGCTCACAGAGATACCTCAGCACGGGCAATGTATATGTTTTGGGCAGGCAGCTTATTTTGCATGTAGGCACTTTTTGGAGGGCGAAGAAAGTAAAAAAAGCATGTGTGTACAGGCTTGCCATGACAACCATGTTTTCAGTTTCTCAAAATGGAAAATGTTCAATTAACTCAGGCTTTTGTGTGTGGCTCTGTGTTGCTGCTATTAAAAACTTCTCATTTTGTGATTGTGCTCACTTGACATGAGGACGTGTTTTTAAAACATAATAGAGATGGGACCCGAAAGTACTGCATGTCATTTGTCTCTGCTGAAGTATGTGTGTGTGCATGTGTGTGTGTGTGTGTGTGTGTGTGTGTGTGTGTGTGTGTGTGTGTGTGTGTGTGTGTGTGTGTGTGTTTGTGTGTGTGCGCCTGTCCGTGTGTGTGTGGCTGGGGGGTGTGCTGCCTATGCAGTATGTGTCTGTGTGTATCACATCTACTCTGTGCTTACATAGACAGCCGGTTGCCAGTTCCTCTCCCTGATGGCACGCTGTGGTTGCTCCCAGCCTGCGGTCCATAACTCCGGGGGGAATCTGGACTGGAAAGGGCAACCGTGAATCCGAGGAGGCGGTGGCCTCCGGGGCGTGGCACCAGGGAAGGGGGGAGGAGCTGGAAATAGCAGGACTGCAGGGACATGAGTGAGGTCAGAGCAGGACCTGCGGTCCAGGCAAGCTGAGAGGCCAGGCCACATGCAGCACCACCATGCCCTGGGTCTGTACCCTCACAGTTTAAAATACAGACAACACAGGAGAGTGAGGTGTGGTGTGTGTGTGTGTGTGTTAAAATGATTTTGTGCATAATCGAATCTGTGTGTGTGTGTGTGTGTGTGTGTGTGTGTGTGTGTGTGTGTGTGTGTGTGTGTGCCTGCCTGCATTTACAAATTAACTTATGATGCTGAGATGTTTCACAGCAATCAATCATGGCAGTTACTTCCGGTACCATGCAGAACCAGCGGCAGCAGGCACTGTGCCAGAGATCACACACAGACTCAGGTATTAGTCTCCCGCACAGAAACTGATGCCTGAGTCTCTGTGCTGGAGCCACTCAGTCCAACCCAATAGAACCTGTCTGAGTCTCTGTGCTGGAGCCACTCAGTCCAACCCAACAGAGCCTGTCTGAGTCTCTGTGCTGGAGCCACTCAGTCCAACCCAACAGGGCCTGTCTGAGTCTCTGTGCTGGAGCCACTCAGTCCAACCCAACAGAGCCTGTCTGAGTCTCTGTGCTGGAGCCACTCAGTCCAACCCAACAGAGCCTGTCTGAGTCTCTGTGCTGGAGCCACTCAGTCCAACCCAACAGAGCCTGTCTGAGTCTCTGTGCTGAAGCCACTCAGTCCAACCCAACAGAGCCTGTCTGAGTCTCTGTGCTGGAGCCACTCAGTCCAACCCAACAGAGCCTGTCTGAGTCTCTGTGCTGGAGCCACTCAGTCCAACCCAATAGGGCCTGTCTGAGTCTCTGTGCTGGAGCCACTCAGTCCAACCCAACAGAGCCTGTCTGAGTCTCTGTGCTGGAGCCACTCAGTCCAACCCAACAGAGCCTGCCTCAGTCTCTGTGCTGGAGCCACTCAGTCCAACCCAACAGAGCCTGCCTCAGTCTCTGTGCTGGAGCACTGCCAAAGACACAGGAGAAGCAAACGAGGAAGGAGGAGAAACCATAAAGAAAAAAAAGAAAGGGGGTAAACAGGCTCAGCAGTGCCAGTGCAGAGAGAGAGAGAGAGAGAGAAAACAGAGAGAGGGAGAGAGATGGAAAGCTTGGGCCCCTCCTCCCACCCCGGCCTGTAGTCACCAGAGACCTGATTAAGAGAGCAGGGCTATCGATCTCTGGGCTGGCAGGACAGGATGGATGTGCAGGGAGTGCTGTGGTGGCAGCGGTCGACAGGCTGACCGCACGGGCTGAGGTGCCGTATGTGTGCGGGGGGGCGGGTTGGGGGGGTCACTCCCAAGTTACCAGCATGATGGAGAGTGGGCGTCCTCCGTCAGGCGCTCACGGACCCTTGCCCCCCCCACACACCTCCCACCCCCTCCACGGGGTTGTGTACTGGCGCGTGGAGGAGGAAGCTGTCAGCAGAAGGCTGCTTATTGGCTCCCTTGGGGATGTGGGCGGGGTCACAGGGGACAGGCGCTGGCGAAGGAGTGGAGCACGCTCTTTGACCGGCCACATTTCTGCCTCCACCACTCTCAGTGACCCCTCCCAGGGGCAAGTAAACCTCTACCTTGGAGGTAGAGTGAAAGTGAAGGTGAGAATCCAAATACAATCTCAATCCTCCTGCCAAACTGAAATAGAACACCTCAATTTAACAAATTAAATAGCTCAGGTTATTTAAAAAAAAAAAAATGAAATCCTGCTGTCTGGCATTGATAACCGACTAACTGAATGCAGAGTCCGAGGTTTTGTATTCAGATGTTGAATGCAGTGTTGAGCTCGCGGTGATTTTTTTCTTGGAAGTTGATTTTTTTTTTTTTTTTTTTACTTCTTTTTATTGAGCTCCTGTTTTTTCAAGTCACATCACACTTGAAAGGGATTCATCATAAACGATTCAGCAAGGGAATGATATCGGGTTTGTCTTTGAACAGTCTGCGTACTTGAGTAAACAGGCCTTTTTGTTTGAAGTAATCGCAGAAGTAAAAACAGCCAAAGAACGTGGGGAATAGAATTTATTAAAATGCACGTAAATCGAATAAAAGAAATAAGCACACGTGCGCGCAGAAAAACAGCCTGCCGATGTGAAAATAAAATGCCTCTTTCAAAGGAACCTTGTGGTGCCTGAACAATGACACACCAGCTGGATGCTTGATATGGTTGCTCTCGTTGTCGTAGATTGAGGAGCTAGGAAATGACAGACCCTGTGTTATTCAGACTTTCTCCAGCCAAAGGGCACAGAGCTCTATCCTCATAATGTCAGCCTGACTCCACAGCCACAACACACAAACACCAGCATTTACACCTTGATTCTGTAAATGCATCTTTTTTTGCCTCTGTAGAGCTGTGCCATGCCTTCCCTCAGGGCGGGATTTGATTTAAACCCAATGACTGGCTTATTTAAGGAGGCGATATGCAAACAGAAACTTCTTTTTTTTCGTATCGCCGCTGATTTTATCAGATTTTTATCCAGTGGCTTTGGAGAGGCGGCTCAGTGGGGTATGATGTCTTATCTTTAATGGACTGAAGATCTAGTTTAAAACTTTTGAGAAACAGATCAATATTAAATTATCATGTCCCTGCACTCATAACTCTGCCCGCGCTTTACAATGGAGAGAGACAAGGTCACAGGAGAATAAATAGCAGGCGGACTGGCTAATGATCTATCATTCTGGACAAGTGCAGGCACCCCGGAGCTGCGCGGCTGACAAGACCATTAATAAAACCTGCAGGGAACGTGATCGATTGCTTTGATGGACGATCAGAGCCGCGAATACTATAAAACACCTGGCCGTCACTCCCAGGGCAGGTGGACGGAGGCGCTCCGCGGAGGTTTACAGACCGCCGCTGAATAAAAACGCTATCAAAAACGCATTATTTTGGAAAGAGGAACCTTTTTTTTTTTTACTTGGTGGCTCCTCACAGGGAAGCGTCTTTGAAAGACACGGCCATTTATTTCTGTTAAGCGCCATTGTGTGGCCCCTCATATTCAGGGTGTTTGATTTAATCCCGCCGCGGTGTGGCCCAGATACCCCGTTGCGGGGATCATTGTTCGCTGATAAATAGATACAACGCAAATATGGTGTTAAATCGATGAATCAGCGGGGTGGATCTGTAGATTAATGGAAGGTATGAGTTATTGACTGAGCGCACACTTCCTGAACCTTGTGTACAAAAATCTCTCTCGTGTTCTTTCTCTTGTTGCCTCCCCCCCCCCCCCTTCTCTCCCCCCCCTTTTTCTCTCTCTCTCTGTTGGTGCTCCACATCTCCACCTTACTCACCACTTACCTTATATTCCTAAACTTAAAGGTGCACTAAACCTCAGAACAACCCTATTCCCCCATTGTTTCTCACCTTACAATCTATTTCGCAGACAAATGAAGTATACCTCAGTGTATGAAGTACCCTCAGATCAGAGAACTGGTATGATTTCTTTGTAAGATTTCAACGGAAATAGACAGTCATTCCCTCAGCATCACTGCTTTCTGCATTCAATCTACAGGTATTGTGAAGCGGTCTGTTTTCTCTATTCGAATGTGAAATGCATTCTGGGGTGTGTATAAGGCTTCTAGTACCACAATGTTGGTCACAAAACCACAAAAGAATTTCAAATGAGCTTCTTTTGCTGCCTACTAAAAATACAAAAGGCGCTTTTGTGTTGGCTGGACTTGGTGTGCTTACCTTGTAGATTTACTCATGTTTCAATATCTGTACATTGATATGTCTGCACTCCCATCCATCCAGATAGTGATTGATTTTCCGTGAAGCCATGTATGTGTGTGTGGGATCCACTGCTGGGTCCCACATGTGGTCCTCACTATCACCATGACGACCTGCCATGACCTATCAATGGCAGGGTCCTCAGTCAGGTGTGATGTCAAAGGGGTGTGAGGTGTGTGTGTGTGTGTGTGAGATGGAGGGGATGTACTGTATGTATAGTGCAAAGGAATAGACGTACGATGCAGAGAAACGACTTTCATGTGGTTTTCAGCAACAAGCCAAAACTTCTTTTTTTTTTTGTCTACACCTTGTCTTGAGAAATGACCTGCAGTGAAGCTGTCTGGAAACATGCCTGCATATTTTGTGGGGTAGGTTAGCTTCTGGACTGGGGCTGTCCGGTGTGCCTGATCATAAAACACTCCTGGGGGTCACGGGATTGCCACACTCGTGCGGTACGTGTAATTACAAAGCTGACATTTAAACAAGACCAGCCGTATTTCACAGCGCCCGGCTATAGCCCTCACCGAGCCGGCCACAGAGTACAGGAGGAGAAAGCTCTGGGAGGTGAACCGCATTGTAATGTCCTCTTAATGGACCGAGGTATTAATTATTCAACGGCGCATTAAAGAGGCACCAGGGCGGGGCTGGTCCTCGGCGCTGGGCCGTGTTACTCACTCTGTGGCCAGCGCTCTCACACAGGAAACCAGAGATTTCGCCAACGGCCCTCTCTGAACAGCGCCACGTGTCATTTCCTGTCTCCCCCAAACACCCAGCCAAGGCTTAATGTATTTATTGGACAGGGAGACACAATGATGTGGACACTAAAATAATGTTGATAATATAAATAATAAACAGAAAATAGGCACTCTTGTGGAAGTATCTGGCGCATAATGATGGTGCTAGGCAGATGCGTGCAAAGCCATTCTGTCTGAATCAGTCTGATAATACTGATGATAAATTAATGGTAAAGAAAGACAAACGCGTATCGTTCAGTGTATAGTACAGGTCACAGAGATTTGTACTCCTCCCTGCCCTGCTTCCCTGTTTAGTTGCTGTGTGTGTGTGTGTGTGTGTGTGTGTGTGTGTCTGTGTCTGTGTGTCTGTGTGTGTGTGTCTGTGTGTGAAGTTTACTGATGGCTGGACACTCAGCGCAATTAGGAATATCAGTGCATTGTACTGTTTCATTTACCCCCATCAATTAACCTCAAGCTGTGTGTGTGTGTGTGTGTGTGTGTGTGTGTGTGTGTGTGTGTGTGTGTGTGTGTGTGTGTGTGTGTGTGTCTGTGTGTGTCTGTGTGTGTGTTGGGGGGGCGGGATTACCATTCCTCTTTGGTCGCCTGTCCCACGTCACCAGCAAGCTGACTGAGTATGGAGGCGTGACAGGATTTATAATGACACTGCAGCAGGACCGGGTACAATTTGATTCAGCTTGATTTATTTCTCCTCGTTCCACAGCCATCCCCTCGCTCACGGGCATTCAAACACACACACACACACACACACACACACACACACACACACGCACAGGCACACATATATAACCACGCTTGTGAAAATCTCCACTAAGCCTCTCTCTCTCTCTCCCTCTCTCTCCGCCACCATGCCACTGGCAGGGAACATCTGTCTTTCAGTCCCCCTGCCACAGAGTGTTAGAGTCAGGGTCAGGCGCTCACTCCGGTCCCCTGTCTGAGTGAGGCCTGTGGGCAGAGCAGCCACGTCTGTCTGACTTTGGCTGAGCATCCAAGCGGAAAGCTGCCCCCCGATCCATCCTGCCCCTCTGCCGCTGTCTGCCGCTGCGGAGGGGAGCGCTTCTCTCCAGGACGCTGGGGAGTCAAAGACGTTCAAGGGCTCCTGAGTTTTTCCCCACTCGAACCTGCGAGGAGGCCGCGCCCATTTCCCCCAGCCTCACGACCTCCCTTTGAATGCGACCGCCGTTTGCCTGACTGGTGTTTGCCCGGCTTTAATCTCCATGTGTTTATGTTGTTTGAATTGTTTCAGTTCAGTTCAGTTTCTTATTGCCCGCCCCCATGTGGAACGCTATCTATGATTGCAGCCTGTTCTCCCACAGTCAGCTCACAGATGACCTCTGTGAGTGAACGGCGAGCAGGCAGTGAGAGAGGAGAGGGCGTTTATCCAAAAGTGAGGCTGTGGGGGTGCGGGTGGAGGGTTGTGGGGGTGCGGGTGGGGGGTACGGGGGTGACCCTCGCAGGTTTGAGGGTGTCCTGCTCCTGGTTTCAACGCACTCCTCCATTCTGGGGGATCTGGAAGAGAGGAATTTATCATCTTTATCCCTGGAAGGAGGAGGCCCTTTGCAAACATGAGTGTGTCCCTGATAAATGGGCCAGTCAGTGAGGTGCAGCCGCCCTCGGGATGGTGGGGGGGCAAGGATTGGGGGACGGGGGGTGGGGGGGGGGGGGCAGCTATTTAGTGGCTGAACAAGACACATCGCTTTTCCTTGATTGTTTTCAAACTGCACAGAGGGAGATAAAAGAGAATGGAGGCAATCTAAGGTAAAAAAAAAAACACAATCTACGGTTCAGGAGAGCATTCAGTATCAGGTAGCACAGAAACACCAGGTCTGCTGGCATCCAAATATTTAAAAGTTGTTTAAATGCTGATTATCGTCAGATCTGTTTTAACATAACTTTATTTCACGTCTGATAATTGAATTTTTACTTCAGTCCCGTAATGTACACACAGAGAGGAGACCTGAGGAGAAGACTGAAGCAGTGAGGCAGAAAGCCTAATTCAGGAAGCTCCAGGCAGACTGTCCAGAACAAAGGCTGCTGGGAAGGACATTTTTAGAAGTGTTTGTGCATGTGCGTGTGTGTATGCCTGTGCGTGTGTGTATGTGTGTATGTCTGTGCGTGTGTGTATGTCTGTGTGTATGTCTGTGTGTGTGTGTGTGCGTGTGTGTGTGTGTGTGTATGTCTGTGCGTGTGTGTATGTCTGTGCGTGTGTATGTCTGTGCGTGTGTGTGTGTGTGTGTGTGTATGTCTGTGTGTATGTCTGTGTGTGTGTGTGTGTGTGTATGTATGTGTGTGTGTGTGTGTGTGTGTGTGTGTGTGTGTGTGTGTGTGTGTGTGTGTGTGTGTGTGTGTGTGTGCGCGCGCCATGCTGTGAAAGCCTCCATAGTGTATGAATAACAGCCAGTATGAATTATCCAGATAAATGACTCACTCCGGTAATTCCCAGAAAGCAAAAACCCATCAGGACCCAAAATGGGATCGTGGGGGGAATTAAACTGCCCTCTACCCAGGCTGCAAGGGAGAGCATGTGAACTCAGACCCACCTTTGGTGGGTTAAAGGACCCAGGGAGAGAGGGAGGAGTGTTCACAAGCTTGCATCTGCACACAGCCCCCGTTTGGCCTCCGAGTGGGCCGAGCGTGCAGCGTGCGGAGTGTGGGCCATTCAGAAGGATGCAAGCATTGCGTGTGCGGAGACGAGCAACAGGCCGCTTCTGCGCTCCTGGCCACGTCTGACATTACCCGATTTAGACACCGCTCACTGCTGGGTGATTCTGCGAAAGGCAACCAAACAACCTCTGCATTACAGCAAAGGATGGGTCAGCTCTACCTGTGCCAGACCGAGGTGTCAGAGCTACCTTTCTGCTGGCCATGGATTTAAACCCAGAGCACCCGCTGGCATCAGAAAAAGGCTTCAAGGTAGAAGGGTCAAAGGTTAAATGTCGAGCAAAAAGCAGCAGACTCTTGATTTCTTGTCCTTGAAAAAGTGCCAAAGAGCTGTGTTTATCTCAGAGGAGTGAGACAGAAGTGCTACAGAGCTGTGTTTATCTCAGAGGAGTGAGACAGAAGTGCTACAGAGCTGTGTTTATCTCAGAGGAGTGAGACAGAAGTGCTACAGAGCTGTGTAGCGCTGTGATCGAAGGCAGTGCAGTTGTGATGTCATGTTGAGGGAGGTGCGAGCATGTGGCACCCCTTGTGCATGAACTGTGCCCACTGCAGTGTACTGTGGGCACTACAATAACTGTGGGTGGCAGTGTAGCATAGTGGTAAGGAGCAGGGCTCATAACCCCAGGGTTGCTGGTTTGATTCCTCATTTGGGCACTTGTGTTGTATCTTTCGGCAAGGTACTTAACCCACAATTGCCCCAGTAAATACCTTGCTGTATAAATGGATGAATTTGCAACTGATGTAAGTCGCTCTGGATAAGAGTGTCTGTTAAATGGCCTGAATATGTACTGTAATGCCTCAGCATGCACAGGAAATGAGGAGGTTAACACAGATTTGCACCTTATCTAAAAAATGTGTTGCCAGTGTTTCCTGTGGAGGAAATATTGGGTCACATCTTAGTGCTGCACAAATTCTGCACAGATTCATTTAAATGTCTTGTGTGTGGGTCGGCTGACACCATAAGTTCTTTGAAAGGCATGAGCCATCCGGATAAGCTAGAGATCAGTGTAGTTCAGGAACTGTGTCAGTCATGCATTCACTTTTTTGACTGGCACACAGCTCTTTGTCACCTGCCTGTGGGATTCCGAGATGGTCACTGGTCTGGGATCAGTCAAACACAATGAGCAATACTCTGTGATTATCTGTGTATCGCCTTATTTACAGACCAATGAACAGGTCTATAACGTGAAAATATGAAACTATTTTGCAGAATATTATGATAACCTTGTTCCAACCATATCTTTATTAAATATGTGAAAGTGAAAACAAAGTGAAAAAAATAAGTGAAAACAGCCCTGACTGCATAAGGCATGGGGGGTGGAGGGGTGGACGGTTGGGGGTGTGGAAGTGGGCGTAATTTGACTGAATTAAGGTACTTTGGCTTCTGAGAAAATGAAACCTGAGGAAAGTGACTGGTTGGATGTTGGCCTTGGAAGGGGCTTTGGGCATAGCACTTATCCTGGATTCGTTTTCAAATTACAGATACTTAGACGTGCCAGTCAAATGGCAATTGCAGGGTTAAACTCTACTTTTCTGCAGGAGCCCCTGAAAGCACGCTTGTCCTCTCGCATGTTCTCGGGACATTGTCAGGACGGAGACAGGACGGCGTTACGGGGCGAGCCGGTGCAAAGGGGGCCGGGGTGATGGGGGCCTCCTGCCAGCCCTCAGACGGGTCGGGGGACGACAGGAAAAAGACGGAGGCTGCCCCCGCCCCGTGTCCCCTCCACCGCAGACGAGCATATGTGGGCTGACAAGATGACATTGCCGGCGGAGTGCACGGCCGGGCGGGGCCGTCCCTGACGTCCCTCACTCTGACAGCTGATGGGAGAGATTAAACTCACTGTCATCTCTAAATGCTCATCCTTGCCTTGCAGTCCGCCCCAAACCGGGGGGGGGGGGGGGGGGGGGGGGATGGGCTTTGTGGGGAGGGTGCAGTCGGGGGTGCACACGGTGACCCCCAACACTGTCCTCAGATCCCACTTCTCGCTGCCATCCAACCCCGGCCAGTGACGTCATGTTCATCAAACAGCAGAGGAGCCAATGGTAAGTCTTATTCTGCTACACTCATGCATGTCTCCCATTACTTTGTGCTTTTATAATCAATATGCAATGCACTTTTGTAATTATACACTGCATAACGTGTTATTTATCACATTATCTCATTTGAATACAAAACATGATGAGTCAAAACCATGTGTTATTGCCAATGTGTGCACAGTTATTGTATTTCTTACAACAGTTTGTGTAATGAGTGTTGTAGCTCCACACTGATTAACACTTTTGTTATTGCCTTAGCTCAGGGCAGTGAGGGCGGCTCAGAGCAAGTGGCAATGCAGTTTGCTCTTTTGATGTAAAAAGTCACAGTTTCTTTGTGCTGTGAACCGTAAGGTGCTCGCATGAGGAAGCAGAAGAATGCTATGTTTAAACTAACAAGAGATCACATTCCACTAATACAAGTCCACCTGAGTGTGCTGCCCAGTTACACCAGATATCTTTCAAACAGAAAAATGACAGCCCAGTGTCCCTTCCATCCTCTGATGAACTGGTCAGAACTCTGCTGGATTGGTCATGCCATTTTATGTATTCATCTGTTATTATTATTTTACAAAGCTTCAGCTGTAACAAAACATTCAAACACTGCACATTTCAAGGCCTCAATTTCTCAACTTCTGTTTGAAAGTCATTGACATTTCCAACAAAGCAAACACTCTTTCTTAAGGTAAGACAGGAAACCACACACAAATACACACACACACAGACACACACATAGCTTGAGGAGTGAGACGCTCCAATAAATCTATGACTTATAAAATAAACAAGGGCTTCCCGAGAGCAACCTGTATTACAGAAGTGGTCTTTACCAGTCCAGACATGGAGTACTACTGCCCCCTGCTGGTGAGTGGCCATGCCATCTTTCCACTTCAGTATGCTCTGGAAATTAAAGTTGAAATCAGCTGATCAAACATGCATTTTGTTTTTAATTTTCATTTTAAAATGTAAAAAAAAATTGTTAAAACAGAGGTGATTATGAGAGTTAGATCAGTCTATACTCAGCCAAGTGTACCAGTCACAGCTGTGATCTTTATAGGTCAGGATCCAAATATATCTTTGAGTCTTCAGATTTGGCTCCAGCATCCTGTGATTACACAGACCCTGATACTGACCCATGTGGGACACTACAGCGGCAGCAGTAACAGCCTGCACCTGATACAGCACATAATCACTCCAGGTTCGTCTGACAGCTACAAAGGGGTGAGAGCAGGCTTTCCTCCTCTCTCCCCCGCGGAGTTAAGTAATGAGAATGGGCCGATATAATGAAAGCCCACCTGGAGGGAGGTCGCTCTTCTTATTATCACCTTAGGGGGGCGCCAGACATGCCGCACGCAGTGAGCTCAAACAATGACCGGCAGGCCCACCATAGAGCATGTACACACAGTGTGAGAAATTGGACTGTATTTCTCTCTGGTGCACTCTGCACAGTGGAGGTCAGGACACAGCCCAACTCGAGCCCACCCTGACGACCCCGATACAGCTGATCTAAGTCCATTTTTTCAATTTCTTTCATTTTAAATGTAGAGGGGAATGAAAAGCCCATAGGTGCTCTCAGATGGACCTCAGCGCACCCCCAGTTGTCACCTTATATCCCGATGTCTTCATAGTATTTATTACTTTTTTGTGAGATATGTTTTGTCGTCCCCCCCGCCATGGAATGCAAGTGCACCCCTCTGTATTTTCTCAGGGTGCCGAGCCTGGATCTCAGCTAACAGTCTCTCATTCTCCGTTTCAGTTTATGGAGCTTTCAGAAATTCCCTATACATCTTTTCTTTGATTCCTTGTAGCTTTCAGAAGTTGCACGTGTGCTTACTGTAGGATCGCTGTGACAGACATAGAGGAAACAAACGCAGACCTGCGGGGCCGTGCCGTGTTCACTCCTACCGAAGCGCGCGTCCACCCGCAGTCTGATTGTCTGTCGCTTGTGATAATTTCTTTCAGATAAACAATTTAGATTAGCCACTTTTCTGCAGCGTACCCACCAGACATGAAAACACAGAGATTGTGAGTGTTTTAGTGACTTTTCCTCAACGCACTGAGAGGCGCGTCAGATCAGTGGGGAAGGATGCAGGGACCTTCTTCTGAGCTGGCAGGAAGACAGAGAACTACAGTCTGGCTGAGCACTGGTTCCAGATCAGGTAGAAAGTTTTAGCCAGACCGGTTGATGTGGGGATTAGGGGTGGGGAAGATGATCCTGGATCAGTAGTAGCGAGTAGCGGGGGAGTGCATCGGTCCGGTGCCAGGGAATGTTTGGGGAATGAGGGGCTGGGGTCCCTTCTTGGCAGGGGGGTGGGGGTGGGGGAGTTGGGCCAGGTTGTGGTTGCCGTCCCCCAAGCGTGACAGAAACAGGTGTCTCGCCTTTACCTCTCTGTCCCGGCTCACTGCATTCAGCACTGCATAGCATATAACCACCTATCTGTCCCCACTCCACCCACAGCGTCCCACTCCTCTGCTATAACTCTCTCCATCTCATGCCACCATGGCAACGGCACAACACACAAACACACACAAATCCTTTACCGTGCCAGTCAGGATTTCGCTCCTGTGCATATGTGCTTGATACTTTCGTATGTCCCAAACATGAAATCTGCACCAGTGCAAACTATACCGTCACATACGATTAATTCTCAGCAGCTCCTGGATCATACTGTACGTGTATTGTAATACTGTAACACAGTATTGCATTTCTGCCTCCTCTAACATGAATGCAGGGGAGACAAAACCGTTGTTTTACTGTAACCCCTCACCTATCAGGCAGCTGACTGCCTTAGAAACCTGACTTTGATTGGCTGAAACTTTTGGTTGCCCCGGCAATAATAGTTGAAAAGCTTTATGCCCGTGTCAATCAGGTTAGCCTTTGACCCCAGGAGACCAATCATGACATCTTATTGCGTTAGTGTTAGTGTAGAACAGTACTGAAGAGTCAGGTCACGTATTGGTGAATATAAAAAACGGGCCAGTCTCTCACCTCTCAGTAAGAGCTTCAGTAGCAAATCTTGCCTCCATGTGCTGTGTATCAATCATCAAACAAAGATGGCTCATGGAGGGAAAAACAAATAGACCCAGGGTCAGAGGCTGATCTTGGACAGTCCCAAAACTAAACAAGATGGTTCCCCCTGTCTCTTCCTCAAAGAGCCAGATAAACTCGGGGGGTTAGTGGGGTCAGGGATGGAGCTGTTATGTCGGTGACACTGCTGAGACCTGTCCTTCAGAATGGCTCTCCCTCAAAACTGGGAGTGGCTGCTTCGCTGTCCGTCTGACAGCACCCCCCCCCCCCCCACCAGCCTAAAGAGGAGCTGGGTGCATGTGTGTGTGTGTGCGTGCATGTGTGTTTTCATGAGCATGTCCACATGCATGTGCACAGGCATAAACGTCTGTGCATGCGTACGCGTGTGCATGTGTATGCGTGTGCATGTGTGTCTGTGCTGGGGGGGGTTGGGTGGGTGGTGAGGGGGGGGTGTACTGAGGCTAGGATTTCAGCCCTCCTGTACGCCCCAGTACACATGTGCTGTCACTCAGCTGCCCAGAGCCCAGGCCAGAGAGAGGGAGAGAGAGAGGGAGAGGGAGAGGGACAGAGGGAGAGGGAGAGGGAGAGGGAGAGGGACAGAGGGAGAGAGAGAGAGAGAGAGAGAGAGAGAGAGAGAGAGGGAAAGGGAAAGAGACTGAGGGGGTCTCAGTACCAGACATTTGGCTCCAAGTGCTCATCCTCCCCTCACACAGCTCTCGAGCTACAGTCCCCCTCTCTGAGGACATCCCAGAGTGTGAGACGCCTGAAGACAGAGGCAGAAGATGGTCCCTGGGACGCTGGCAGTGCTGTGGATGCTAGTGGCCACAGTTTTCCAGGTAAGGAGGTTTTTGCTGTACTTGGCATGCACTTTACCTCCTTGGTCTTTACTTCCACAGGGGATAGATCAATGCAGTGCCTCTTCTGCAACCCCGGGAGGCTGATGAATAAACTGCCTGCATCAGAGACAGAATTAAATCAAATCTTTCACCTGACCTCAGAAACAAAGGTGCCTGCTTTGTGTGGCCATCTCCTCTGATCTCTTGAATCTGATGAAGCTGCTGTTCTGGAGTGTTGTAAAGGAGCGGGTAGATTACAGTTTTGATGTAGCACCAGTAGAGGTGAACGAACCTTAAAAGCACTCTATGTTTTATGTATAATCCTAGATAATTAATATGCTAGAGAACTCATATTAGTCATCAAAGTATTCAATAGTGTATTAAACAATAATGACATCCTGTCTAAACTAAGCAAATCATTATGAATTTAACATGACTGGTCTTAAATAAGCAGAGAATGACTTCAAGATTCACATGTCTGGCCTCTTCTTTCCTATTGGAGGATACGATGGCTTTATGGCTAACACACTTGTCATCAACACCATTACAAAATATTATACAAATGATAATGCTGCAGACTGTGATATTAACAATGTAATTTCGAATTCAGTCAGCTACTTTCATTGTTTACAGCAGTATGCCATTTATTTCAGTAATGTCTGCCACTTAAAATAAACTAACAATTAAAAATGTTTAATTAATTCAGTCAGCCTGATGTACTAATTGGTTTTGATGAGAAAAAGCTCTTTTATACAGTCCAAATTGCATCACATTGCAGAATAAACAACAGCACAAATTCTCCTATAAATCCAACAAATCATTTACAGACTGATAAAAGGCACAGAGAAACTACAAACGGAAAGAGAAGTTCTTGCACTGTGACCTTCTCCAGATGAACAAATTTCTTTTTCATTTGAGAGCATCAAGAGCTATGGGAAAGGCCAGTGAGTCAAAAATGAATGTAAAATACAAGAAAAAGGCTGAGTCAGAGGTTTATGAGAGGTCTGCACATCAAGGCATACGTGGGAGTTCCATGGTAACACCAACGCAAAATGTGTCATAGGTTAAAAATACATGTCCACCAGGTGGACAGTGGAGGCATTGGATCGTAAAAATATTTAAGATGAGACACTGAAGACTACTCAGTTTATTGGTATTGGATCTGTTTGCATATACCAGTTATATGTAACAGGAAGTGAACATGAATGAAACAAATTCTATTGACCTGAGCAATTAATTCATTGCTGTGGTCAATACTAATATTGTCAAACAAAGTTAGCCTTGACCTGTGAAAGCCGTACCCTGTTGCCAAAGGTCCCCCTTGCAATAACATTCCAAATTATAGATGGGCGTCAGCGTTTCGCAAAGTGTGAAACCTGCAAAGTTTAAATCTCTCAGGAATGTCCTCGGAGAGGGTCCAGGAGGCACATGGAGCAGGACTGCGCTCTCCTCTCTCGAGCACGGGTCCTTTGATCACGGGCGGTGATGCTGGACAGCTGTTCCCAGATGTGTGCGTGCGCTGTTTGTCCTGCTCCGTAATCCAGGCCGATGAGCGAAGAGTCTCACACCCCTGGAACCGTGAAATTGTGAGCGCGGATCCAGCCGTATAACGGTCGGCGTTGATTCCGCACCAGAAAATCGCTCGTTGGAAACAATCACTCAGTCCAGATGGAGAATGTCAGCTTCACGTGTGTCTCTTCGCTGCTGTGTTACTGCAAGCAGCTGTAGCTGCATTAAAAAGCGAATCCTTCATGGAAAGTTTGGAACCTTGAATGTCATACTTCATGAATGTCTATGGGTTCATCTAATCCCTTGGACTCAAGGTACAATATGCTTATATGTTTTATGTCAGACTTTTAACGTTAATTTTAAAGTTGATGTTAGTTTAAAAGTTGGCTCGCGAAAAGTTTTGAAAGAGACCTACAATAGTTTAATAATATTTTTATCTTCAACCGGTGTGCTTTCATCTTCTAGCACTTCTAGGGCTCAACTGACACTTGTCTCAGAACAGAATATGGTTGGACGTGTAGATTTTTGTTAACAAAACAGTTACTCTGTCATTCTTATAGGATATGTGCTAAAGTAAGTGTGCAGGTTCACTGAGTAAAATTTGCAGATTAATGCGCATGCTGTAGTTTTGTCACAACCCTGGTGAAAAAAAAAAAATCAGTTTGGTAGGGAATAGGGTTGGGTGTGGGTTGGGGTGTTTTGGTGTTTCTTCCCCTGGGATTTTATAAAATTCCATCCCAAATTGAACAGAACTTCAGCCCAAAGGGAATGAGGCAGAGGCTAAACTCTCCCTGCAAGGCCCCCCGTAATAAAAACGACGTGTCCTAGTCCGGCCACCCAAAACAAGCGTGCACCCCTGCTCAAACCGAGCTGTGAGGCGACGACCTTGACTCAACAAGGTGCTGACTGCTCCCGAGAGAAACTGAGAAGAGGGGCCGCGACACCTGTGCTCCCTGCCGAAAGGGCAGCGGTTACCAGGCTTGCGGTCAGACATTCCCCGTGCATTCGCTGGGACCAGTTCACATATAGCACAGAGACCACATCTTCACTCACCGGCTCATGGCTCTTCCATCACTTTCCCAAGAGCATTAAGCGGACACAACAACGTCTTTGTGTTGTGCGAATTATTCCTAAGTTACACTTTCCAGTACATTTATAAGAGATACATCTGCTGCCTGTGGATGCTGCTGATAAAAACACCCCAATGGCACTTTTTAAAGTAAATGCAGAAAAAAGGCTTGACCTGAACTGTAAAAGAGCTTTGATGTGATGATTGGATGTGTGAATTTGCTTGATGAATAGGAGGAGTGATGACAGAATTTTAAAATAAAAATGGTGTTAAACAGAGGAAGACCTTCTGCGCCAAAGCTGTAACAGATAGGATCGGGCAACATTTTTCATAAACAGCAGTTGCAATACAACATAATCAAAACCTCAAAGATATTCAATATAAAAGTGCTTAAAGCACTTAACGCTCAAGATAAATGTTTCTTCGTCTTTGTGGGAGTACTCTAAAGATATAACATGGGAGAATACATCAATTTACCCCTCCCCACTCTCCTTCCAGTCTGAGAACTGCTGGCTGGAATGCATTACCATGGTAAAAGTTGAGCTCGAACAAGTTTTTGGCACGAGGTTGGGGAAAATGTGGGGGGTGCAGGGGAGGGGCTGCCATTTACTGGAAAACTGCTGTGAATCTGCCCCACCCACATGAAGTCAAGGGCTTGACATCATGTCCAGGATTTTAATCTGCTTGTTTACAAATTTCAGAAGCAATGATAGCCCAAGCAATTTTGCTCATCGTGCACACGTGCGATTGTGGTGACCACGTGCCCCAGACGTTGCATGCAATTACCTGTCTTTCAGCAAGGGGCTTAATTAGCCATACCTGAGGACAATTATTTGTCTCCCTGGAGACACAGTGCCTAATGAAGTCTCTCATTAAACTGGAGGCTACAACAACATGTTGGCTAAGTTCAGTTTTGACAATGTAGCATGAAATTAACACAAGAACTTTGATACTTGTGTCAGTATGACTTTAAATATGTGTTTAGCTTTGGTAGTGGACACATATAATACACACACACACACACACACACACACACACATACACACATACACATTCCATGGCTGAATGCACTAAAAAATTCTACAAGGTCAGGTATGCAATTTTTTCAGATAACAAGCTGAAGTGAAGTTGTTAAGGTACTCAAAATGAAGAGTGCATTCAAGGCTGGCACACACAGGCTTACAGAAGTATGAAAACAGGTGCCAAGGACAGTAGCATTTTCTGCTCTGTTAAAATCAACAGTTAAGGCTTTGTCTCTCAGAATCGGGTGGTAGTTTTATCAGCACAGCTTCAGCTTATCACACCTCAGTGTAAACACTAATTCCCTCCATGTACGTAAATGTGTGTGGGTTTCTTACAGCTGGCAACATCCTGAAGTGTGTTCAACACACAGTATATCAGTTAACAGAGGTGCTTATGGGAAGTCCAGAGCATGAGAATGGAGAGAACTTCAGCCCCCACCTATTAACCCCCACCTATTAACTATAAACTATTGCACCTGCATGGTAAATACTCTCATTATGGCTGACTTGTGTGCTTAATCCGTTTATAAAGATGGCATTTTCACTGAGACAAGGTGGGTTAAGCACCTTGCCCAAGGATGTAACAGCAGAGGCCCACCTGGGAATTGAACCAACAACCTTTGCTTTATAAGGCCTGCTCCTCACCTCTCCACCACACAACTACCATCATCACTGAATGCTGTGTTTGTTGAATACACTCACCGGGGTTTTGCATGTTTCATAAATTGTCAGAAAATATCAAACTTGTCTCTGCTGAATAATGTGTAACAATTTGCAACGCTTCTCAGGGGAGAAAAAAATCCGGAGACAAGTAACACTGTACGACATGATATGGTGCTGCCATATTGCAACGTTAGTGTTTACAAATCAAAACATAACAAAACGCTTAACGCTTCCAACAGCATTTGTTGGGCATAATTTTGAACATGAGCTCCAGTGAAGTAATCTAAATATATAGCATGCCCATGTTTCCTGTTAGACGGAAACAAATCTGTTTAACATGCGGTTAGAATGAATGAATGAATGGTGCTGTTCACAGCTACCACAGAGTTGGCCTCCACATCTGCGCAAAAAAACCTGACCTTTTACAAACTGAACTGCTTCTAGAGATAGCTGTGTGACGATGTAAAAAGCGCAGCCTGCTCAATGGCAAAGGGATCTGAGAGAACTGTGGCTGCTGTACGCACCACCCCTGGTGTCAGGTCTGCTCTCTTAACTCTGCGCTGAAACTGGACCCGAAGTCCACAGCCATCTGCCTCTCCCTCCCCGTCCCGTAGCCAAGGTGTAAATGGACGCTAGTAAACAAATAAAGCTTAGATATGGTATGGTTCCAGCTTTTTCTCCTGCATGACCTAATTCAACACTATAAATAGGCGTTGGCCTCATAATGGGTTGTCGTGAATACAGCAGCTATGAAATTATATGAAAGACTGTTATATTTTCAGCTCAAATGACTCAAATGTTTGAAACTGAACAAGTCATATGAAAAAATATAAGATTATCAGCATGCCGTTTATACGGTACGCAGAGTGAGGTAGTGGGAACACTAGCTGGTCACGTCACTGTCAAAAACACAAGACTTCGATGTGATTTTGCAGCTAATTGGAATTTATGCAAAGCCTGTTGAAGTATGTGCTGATGTCTCGTGAGAAAGAACATACCTGAAGCCAGGTGCTCATCAGATGGACATGATGGATATGAGACAGAGACTTATTAACACATAGAACATCTTGCCAGCACTTTTTGTAGAGTCTGAGATTGACTTTAGGATCATTCAAGACCAAACTGTACACAAATGGTTTGAGTCTAGTTGTGTTGTTATCCATACATATTAAATGCCTCAATGACCCCATTGTTTAAGCAGGAGAAATGGGCTCCCATCCGTTTGACTGGGGATTCCTGCTGTACTTTTACATAGATCTAAACATATGTCAAATGATGCAAGGGTACACAGCAGAACTTCTAAACCTGCTATGATTTGTTGTCGGCAAAAGTAGAAGCCTGTAGTCTCTGTCGGTGCTGAGTGTTCCCTGACTGAGGCCCCAGGAGATGCAGACTCTCTGTATACGTTTAAACACTGTACATTCAGTGGGGGGGAGGCCCTGGTGTAAGACTATCTGGAAAAGGGCCCCTTAACACACCCAGGCTATCACGGAGGACATGGGGAGGTGTGTTGGCAGTCACCCCGCTCGTTAAAGAGAACCCTGGGCGTGTCAGCTAATTGATAGGGTGACACCCGGCCTGTGCGGCCCAGCTCTTGGCCTGTGAAAGACATTACGGGGTGTCCGATGTGCACCACCTGTTTTGGGTTTCCTCATCAGTTATAAACAGGAGAAACGAACGAATAACCCTTTTCTCTTTAACTGTAGGACTCGTGTTTGAGAATTTACTCGGCGCAGACCTGGTACATGAATTCGGCTTCCAACTCTGAACGGTTGAAAAAGAGACTGGCTAGCCGCAAGGCATGCTGGTGCAAGCATTACCGTGGGCGACCAGCCCAGAGCTGACTATGCGCCAAGGGCCGGAGCAGTCTAAGATTAGTTCTATAATTCGGCTGGCACATGCCAACCTTTCGCTGGCATTTCTGCACCAGCGGAACAGAGGCATGCCATGAAGCTGCCAGGCACCCCTGGCCCCATGGGGTATGGCATGAACATCACCTCACCCATGAAATAGGCAATACCGAGGGATTCCATATAAAATTCCACACATTGCATTTAGGATACATGACTAATTTTTTTATGGTGTCAATTTTTCAAATGTTGGGCTAACTGAAAGTAGTTTGAGATCCTGTAACTTATGTGTCCCCCTGGAGAGCCATCATGACTCTGTGATGAGAACTGAGAGAGAATTACATCACCTAACACTATTCAAGAGTGTTTATCTCCGGTTTAATTCTCTGGACACGGCATAATATGCCAGAATGTTGAAGGCATGCCTCTTTACAGAGAGGTTCTCATTTTTTCTTGTTTTTTACTATACTTCAGCGGATGAGCCATTTCTATCCGTTCTCATCCATGAGATCTCTTTCACCTCACTTTTTCTTTTGTACCTCACTTGAGCAGGTCCTCTGAGAACTCCAGGTTAGACTTTTAGGCTTTTTTGATAATATATTCTCACTCAAATGTCATTTACAGTCACTGTTCATGTCACTAACCATGTAAATTAGTACACCCAGTAACCTCTGACAGACCAGCCATAGCTCAGTACAGTTCATCCACAGACTGAGCTTCAATTCCTGGTGAAAAAAGTGTGCTGAGGTTTGATGGAGACAGCATGCAAAGCCATTCAGCACATGTGTGTTACACATGGAAGCAGAGATAGATACACATGCATAGTGATAGACATGCATGTCTCAGTTTTGAGAACTATAAAGGGGTTTCTGTGTCTGTTAGCTGGAGGAAAAGGGGCGGGAGGGTTGAGGGCCCCTCCCCTGGTCATGCAGCCACTCCCCATTGAAATCTGACCCCCCTCGGTCTGCCTCGGCCCGCCTCCGCCCGCCCCCCCCCCCCCCGCCCTCCGCCAACATCCCCCGCGCCACCCAAGAGATTCTGCATTCGAGACGGGTGTCAAGGGGTCACCATTCCACAAGAAGCTGGAGGAGGAGGGAGGCTTGCTGGACCCATCACTGTTGGAGGGACAATGGTCTAAAATTAGCAACCGTCACAAATCCATTCTTTTTGGAGTCGGGCTGAAGTCTTTGGTGTGGCTGGAAAATCTGACTCAGGCTTGTAATAACAGAGGGCAGATTTATGTCCTGAATTACCTTGGCCTGACAAGAGACGGAGGAAAGATTAAATGCAAAATGTTACAGTTCACCCCTGTCAGACAATATGGTGTGCTACATTATAGACACCAAGACTAGCTGGTCACAGATTTGGAACATTCCGCCGCTATGGTAAAGAAGTGCATATTGATAATTCATCAGTACACAACTCTCTGACATATGGCATTGCTTCAGTTAAGTGTTATATTGTATTTTTGTAAGTTGATATTTATACATAGGTGCATGTATTCAACACTGTGTAAAGGTGTATTACTCTGTGCTGTGTTTCAGACTAATTGTATGTATTATGAACGTGCATAAAGATGTACTGGGGTCTTTATGGTGTACTTCAGGTTGGCTGCATCACTGAGCTGGAAGAACAGGAGCCCAGCCCAAATGTGCTGTACCCCTGGCGAGGGGGATCAGGGGGTGAGGGGAGTGTGGGCCTCAGCAGGGTGAAAAGGGACTGGATCATTCCACCAATCCGCGTCTCAGAGAACAGCAAACAGTCTCCTGAATACCTGGTGCAGGTACTGTTCTCTTGTGGTCTGAAAATATAAATGAAAATACTAATATCTGTTCCATGTGCTATTGATCATGTTACTCACGTATCCTATAGGCTGAAATGCAGGTGAAAATACTAATGTCTGGTCCAAGTGCACTCTCCTCATACACTTTCAGTGAACATGCAATCACTTCACAATACATTATATTGTTGTCATTTAGCCGACACAGAGAGCAATTTATATACATTACAGTTTTGTCCACTTATACAGCTGGATATTCATTGAGATAATTAATGGTTAAGTACCTTGCCCAAGGGTACAAGAGCAGTGCCCAAGCCGGGAATCGAACCAGCAACCTTTCAGTTACATGCCCTGCCCCTTTACTGCTACGCCACACTGTTGACCAGAGGTCCTTTAACAGTTCCTGCTTCACGCTGCTTTGTCTCCTCTCCAGATCAAATCGGACAAAGTTTTTGTTGGTGAAGTGATTTATAAGCTGGAGGGCCCTGGAGTGGATCAGGACCCCAAAGATTATTTTGAAGTGGATGACCGCACAGGGTGGATCAAGAGCAAGATGCCCCTTGACAGGGAAAAATACAGCAGCTTCAAGGTAATGCTAATGGGGACAGCCAGCGTTTCTGCATTGCTCAGAAACACAGACACAGACAGAGACAGACACCTGCCACTGGACAGATGTCAGTACTTCAGCCCCCTTCTCCCTGTCTGTCAGCGTCGTCCATGTGCTTTTGTTTACAGTTCCCATGTGTTCTGGCCCTGCCCCGCTCTCCGCCCTGTCCCCGCCCACCCGATTACCTGATTGCCTCCACCTGCCTGCCTGCCCACCTGCATCCCATCTCCCCGTCAGCCCAGCCCTTTATATACCCTGCTTGTCTCTGTCTTGTTGCCAGTTCATCTCAGAGTACATGAAGAACTGTCAGATAAGCCAGTGACTGTGTATGTAAATGGTTAGGGTTAGGTCCAGCAGTTATTTTAGGGCTCAGGATATAGCTAAGGTTATAGCAACAGTTAGTGTAAGGATTACAGTTTGGGTCAGGGTTATGACTTGAGCTGAGTTTAGGCCTAACAACTGAGGTTAGGGTCAGGGTTATGGTTGGTAGTGATGAACAAACAAGGGACCATGACAGTGTAACTCAACTTTTAAGTGGTCAGAACCTTTTGTCTTAAATGATGTCACATGTCAAGGCTCATTTTTGCTTAGTTTTTCCCCTCATCTGAATATTCATCCTCCATTTACACAGTGACCATCAAGAAAACCTTTTAGGCTGCAAAACTGATCAATTATTCAACTACTTTTGGTTTCACTAGAAAATTTGTGATCTTACAAAGTAAACATGTTATTAGTTTAACATAAAACAGAGGTTACTGGTGGGGTGACAGACTGTGGCGTGGCTATGGCTGTATCTGACTGTTCCGCAGCTCAAGGCCTTTGCCCTGTCATCAAGTGGGGAAAGACTGGAGACCCCATCCACCATCGAGATAGTCGTCCTGGACCAGAATGACAACAGGCCCAATTTCACACAGCCTGAATTTGTCGGTTCTGTTCCTGAGTTCTCCATACCGGGTATGTTGATATCAATCACCCTTTCATTCTCTCTTTCTTCTTATCTCTCTGACACGCACAGTGGCAGATACACTTTTAAGGTAATCCATTGTGTGCAGTGGATCCATCTTATGCAGAGCAACTTACATAGGTCACTTTTTTTTTACAATGTTATCCATTTATACAGCTGGATATTTACTGAGGCAATTGTGGGTTAAGTACCTTGCCCAAGGGTACAGCAGCAGTCACAAGTCCTACTCCTTAACCACTATGCTAGACTGCCGCCCATAGAGAGCAGTCTGACAGCATTGCATCCTCCAATGACTGGGCTGTCTCAGTGTCGGGATAATGGTCACTGATGTCCACGCAATGGCAGGGAGGCTCCTCCAGCTCTAATGGATTGATGATCTCCCTGATTGGTTCCTCGCAGGCACTTCTGTCATGAACGTGTCGGCAACAGACGCCGACGACCCGGAAACGGAGAACGCAATGCTCAGCTACTCCATCATTGGCCAGGAGTCCTTCCCGCCGTTCAGCATCAATAAGACCATGTTCGGCATCAACAACGAGACGGGCGTGATCTACACCCGAGACGTCGGGCTGGACCGGGAGGTGGGCGGAGCCCTATGGCCCCTCAGCCGATCCCATCATGATACATAACCCCTCACAGGAAGTGGCATTCATAACATGTTTTTATGCCTAGCTGACACATCACTTTGGCACAGTGTTGCCATGGCGCCGCATTGGTTTTGGGGCATGCCCTTTCTGATTGGCTGAGTGCTGCTCGCCCTGTGCCCTCTGCAGGTGGTGGAGTCTTTCCGACTGATGCTGCAGGTGGCAGACATGTCGGGGGAAGGCCTGTCAGACATCGCCTACGCCATCATAAACATCACAGACATCAATAACAACGCCCCCCAATTCTCCCCTCTGTCCGTAAGTCTCTTAACTGATATTCATAAAGGAATTCAACATGTTTTATCTGACCGTGTAACAACTTTATCAGTAACAGTCACTACTGTAATACAGTGTCTCCAGATGTAACCTTTTAGGCAATTATTACAATATTCAAATGTCTGTGTGCTTTACACAACTTATGTATATGCATCTTTTGGTGTAAATAGGATTGAAAGGATTTAAATAGGATTTAATTGGACTTTCTTTGCTGTCACAATATACATCATGATCGTCATAAAACAGCCTGTTGACTGGACCTATTAGAGTCTGACTCTGTATTTACAGCAAATCTGTATACCTGTGTTGACTTGGCTGTTCCTTTAGAAACCGTTGAGTTGCTGTTTCTGTTGAGTGCAGTACAGCATGACCGCTGTGGAGAACAGGGAAATAGACGAGATTGGCAGAGTGAATGTCACCGATAAGGATGAGCCAGGCTCGGAAAACTGGGGAGCCAAGTACACCATCGCTAAGGGGGATCCGTACGGACATTTCGCCATCCGAACAGACCCTGACAGCAACCAAGGCATCATTTCTGTTGTGAAGGTGAGCTGATGTTGTTCATTTTTTTTCTGTTTCTTGTTTTTGGTTTGCACATTAATACCAGTTCTGTAGTTTTGTAAACTGAAACAGCACTATACAAGCCACACCAGTTACCTGTAAGCTAAATAATTACGATAATTTTGTTGGACTCTCAGGTGACAATGTAGTTACCTAGATTCCTTGCACACCCTCTACTGGTAGAGAGTGGAACTACATGCCAAATTACCAGGGCAGAAATTTAACCAGCATCTGAACCTGCATCCTGCATTTGATCTCCACCAAAATGTCACCAGAATACACACACACGTAGAGGTACATCATGGCTTTCCTTTCATGGAGCCCCTGCTTTATAAATATCAGATTAACGGTTTTCAGTTCTTTCATCTCTGGTTATTCGTCTCAGATTGACCATTTCCTGTTTGACTAGCCCCTGGACTATGAGTCTCAGAAGGAATACCAGCTGGTTCTGACTGTGGAGAACAAGATCCCTCTCAGCTCAAAGGCTACCCAGGAACCTGTTAGCACCGCCACGGTAACCATCATGGTAGCCAATGAAAATGAGGCACCTCGTTTCAAAGTGGACCCCATCAAGCTGGACGTCCCGGAGTCAGTGGACCCTGGCACGGTGCTGGCCCAAGACATCGCAGATGATGCAGATAATGCGAAACTCAGGTTTGACTGCCTGTGGCAGCCTATAGCATCCACAGAACACTGCATTTCACCCTAGCACTTAACACCTCGTCACCATAGTCTGCATCCAGGAAAGCGTTCCCACTTTCTTACATCTTATTGAGTATATGATTGTATATACTGGATCTGTTTATATTTATGTCATTTTTATACTTAATTATAAAATATTATATGTATAATTGGATATATTAGATATAAGTTGCTGCATACATTACATGTTGTTTATGATGTTAAATGTTCCGTACATAATTGAGATTAAAAAATGCACACCTTGGTTGATAACAGATATCACACGCTTTCTCTCTGTTAAAGCAAAATTGTGCGTTTGGGGACCATTATATAGTATGCATGATGTAATCCATACGGACTACATGAAAATTCTTTATTTTTATGACACGGTCGTCTGATCAGGTTTGAAGTCGAGCACGACCCTGAGAGGTGGATTGCAATTAACCCGCAGACCGGAAAAATCACCGCCAGAAAGAAGTTCAGTCTGCGTTCACCACACGTCAAAAACAACATCTACACTGCAAGGATCAAAGTGTCAGACATGGGTGAGGACCCGACGATCTCCTTTAGCTTTCTGCTGAGAGCCTGAAACAAACTGGCCCCAGTTCAGTGGGAGTGTAATCTGAGTCGCACTCTGTGGGAAGACATTAGCTCTTTGTTTTCTCTTTTGGGTTTTCTGTTCATCTCTATCTCTTGCTTATGAGAATACTGTAAAGAGAGCTCACCTAGTAACAGTGAGCCTATCCCAGAATCTGTGAAAAGCTTCATCTAGTGCTCTTTACAGTATCCACTGGGGATTTGTTGTTAGCATGTACAAGACTCAAACTAGTGACAGTATGGTGCTTAATCGATTTGAAAAGACAGGAAGCAAGGCATTGATCGGCGTGTGTGTGTGTGTGTGTGTGTGTGTGTGTGTGTGTATCTCAGACGCAGGCGGCATCTCCTCCACCGCCACCGTGGAGCTCAAACTGAGGGAGACCAATGACTTCGCCCCCCAGCTTGTCCCTGTGACTGGCACCATGTGCAGGGATGCGGAGGAGCCCCCAGTGCTGGTGCTGACCGCTGTGGATGAAGACCTGCCCCCTCAAGCCGCGCCCTTCCTCTTCAGGCTGCCGAGCAACTCTCCCGCAGCCCTCAACTGGACCATCATCCAGATGAACGGTAGGAGCCCAGCGAAAACCGCGCATAGTTCAACATGAGCACAGTGTCGCAAGGTAGTATCAAACCCGGTGAAAATGTATGAGACTCGTATGTTGCTTTAAGAAAGGCCAATTTCAGGTGTGTTGAGGCAATTGTGACTGTTTGCAGTTTGTGTCTATCCCTTTCTCCCTTAACCCTCCCTTCATCTCATTGTTTCCATCTCTCTCCTTCTCCCTTTGTCTCTCCAACTTAACCTTTTTTCTTTCTCTTATCTTCTCCCTGCTACCTACTTTCTCATTTTTTATTTCTTTTTCTCTTTCTCCTTGCTTCTCTCTCTCTCTCTCTCTCTCTCTCTCTCTCTCTCTCTCTCTCTCTCTCTCTCTCTCTCTCTCTCTCTCTCTCTCTCCCTCCCTCTCTCTTTCAGAAACCCATGCTGTTCTGCAGTCTCTGACAGAGCTGGAGTCTGGCCTGTACTTCATCCCTGTCCTGCTGTCCGATTCGGGCACGCCCACCCTCTCCGCCCTCAACTACGTCAACGTGACCGTGTGTGAGTGCAGCATAGTCGGTCACTGCAAGGCCGTGGCCGCGCCATTATTTGCCTCAAGGGTGGGGCTCAGTCTCGCCGCCCTCCTGGTCATTATTGGCAGCATTTTGCTCTTTCTGTGTAAGTGCTAATTTTGTCCATTCACGCAAACACAGAGACACTACCATGCCATACTGCATACAGATGTATTTTCCATCATGGAGCAATGGAAAAAATGTGCCTTGACTGGTAGATTATAAGGGAGCTGAGCATTATTACTGGTGTAGGTCAGATAACAGATGGCTGTCCTCCCAGAGAAGTTGAGGGAAATTTACTTCTGTGGAAATCTTGTTGTCATATTAAAATGCATTTCAAATAGCATGGGCGTAAGGTAATGATGGTATTGATGTGTGATGACAGCCATACAAAACATTATGTAATGGACATAATCATGGCTTGTGGACGTATTTAGCAGCAAAAAGAATTCTGAACAAAGGAAACTATCTGTGCATAATGCCAGAAAATAGATAAAAAAATATAGACTTACACATGCTCAGATGCAGCCGATATACATGTGCATTACAAGCCAGAAAAATTGGATGCATTCTGTCCGGACAGTTCCACAATGAGGAAATGCTGCGTGAGCTTGTATCTAATAAAATTAAATCTGTTTTCTTACTTCCCTTCTTTTCCTGTAGTACTGCTGCTCCTAGTGGTGGCTGTGGGTAACTGCAGGCGACATGCAGTCAAAAAGACAGGGCTTCTAGTCGGGGTGTCGGACGATGATGTCCGTGACAACGTCCTGAACTACGACGAGCAGGGAGGAGGGGAAGAAGATGAGGTCTGGCCCCAGATTATCTACCCTATTCCCCATTACAGTCTCCACACGATCCCCTTTCCTGAGTTCAGAGGTTCAGTAATACACAGCGACGCAATAAGGAATGGATATTGGTAGTTAGTAAAAGACCATAGATGTCTTTGTAGTCTAAGTTTAAAAGAAACTGCTTGCACAGTAGTCAGTTTAATTTAGCACAGAGGCATTCAATGGAAAAAGTTGGTCATTTTTTATTAAGTTAATGTAGAAAATTACTTACTATTGTTTTTATTGTTTGTTATTATTATTATTATTATTACATTTATTTAAAGAAGATATTGTATATACGACACAATTAAAAAGCACCGGTTACCTGATGACTGCCTTTCTTCACATTATGAGAGAGTGCCCCTTCTTACTGATGAAACTACATGGCTATCCCTACCCAGAACGCCTACAACATGGAACAGCTGAGGAACCCCAATCAGTTCATCCCGCCCCCAGCCTCCTTCTCGTCACCAGTCTCCGCCCTCCCCAAGGGGAAGCAGCCCCGCAGGAAAGATGCGCCTCAGAGTTTTCAAACCCCCTCGTACCCGCGCAAACCCCCGGCAGACCCGACTGACATCCAAGACTTCATAAATGATGTAAGAGCAGGTGGCGGCCGGGGGGGGGGGGGGGGGGGGGCGGCGGTCGGGGGGTTGGAGTTCGCTCTTTGAATTACGGTACCAGCCAAAAGTTTGGACACACCCGATTAAGATAATGGAAAACATACATTCAATGACACTTCGATCTAGACTTATGCTGAAATACTTGAAATTTGTTTCTCAGACAAATATAAATAGTGCAGTTTTGAATACTTTGAATAATTCAAATATAAAGTAGTTTTGATTTGTTTAACACTTTTTTGGATAACTCCATCTGTGTCTAGTACTGATGTCTTTACTATTATTCTAAAATGGGGAAAATATTGTGTCTAAACTTTTGACTGGTACTGTATGCACTATAACCATGTGGAGAAGAGTTCTACACGTGATTAATGAGAATGGAACTCACCATCACCCTATAGGTTTTGCTGGAGCGTGATTACCTGAGGATGAGTTGGTGATTTTGGTTGTGTGTCTGCAGGGCCTGAAAGCAGCAGACAACGACCCCAACGTCCCGCCCTACGACACCGCCCTGATCTACGACTACGAGGGAGACGGCTCATTGGCCGGGACCCTGAGTTCCATCGCCTCCCGCAGCTCCGATGATGACCAGGACTACGACTACCTCAGCGACTGGGGGCCGCGCTTCAGGAAGCTGGCTGACCTATATGGCCCTCGCTAAAGGAGGCCCCACGCATGCTCATTAACACTTTCACCCCCGCACCTCGTGTTACCCCTCGCACCCAGTACCTGCCACTCTCAATGTCCCCCACTGGAGAGGAACCAGATCTCACCCCTCTTTATTGGACAGTTGAGCCACAATGCACCCCTCCATACCCTATCCTATGATGGGACTGTTCTGACACACGTGTGGTGCTGGTCCTTCCAGCTGTAACATTGTTCTTTGTTACTTCACTCTCCCCACACTGGTAAAGGTCACTGCTTTCCACATGATTGAATATCAGAGACATTCAGTTTTTCAGGCTTCTTTTTCTGACACGCTCTGACATGACAGGTGCACACCGGGGTAAGACTGACGCGGCCTTTGACCTTTGTTGTGCTAGCTGGGAGATGTTGTTGAGAATTATCCTGAGGGGTGTGATTTTTGGTGATAATGGTAGCAGGGTGGCAATTCTTGGACACAGTTGCCTTGGCTTTCATCATCTTATTCCTCATACAAAACAGGCCCGAAGCATTTTTCACAGACAGGAAGGAAAAAGATCCTAGAAACGGCTGCTTTCATTAATTTTTCCGCCAAATTCTCCGGTTGCGTTAGACTGCAAAACCACACAGTAATCATCATAAAAATTATAGGCCGCCTGACCATGCTCATGGTCTCAGCTGCTCTTTATGTACCCTTTTACAGGCAGTGTTGGTTTTAAATGTAACTTTTGTGTGGTTGGCAGCTCTGAATTGTGTGGTGAGAGGACCATCCACCTGTTCCAGGAGGGAGAGGGGGCGGGGCTTGCAGACAGATGATGCAAGACTGGGGGAAGGGCAGGGGCGGGGCAGCTGTAAACCTAATAAGCATTACTGTACACATATATGCTTAGCAGACATGCTCATGCAGAGTGTATTACGCAGCTTACATTGTGCATATTCTGATGCGGGACAGGGTGAGGACAGGGGTGAGGTGAAGGAAAAAGATGGTGGATGGAGTGACATGGAGTTTGTTCGAGTTGACTTGTTAAATATTAATATTAAACATTAGTAAAACACAAAACGGCGAGTGAATGGTCCCACCTCCTCAAACATAACAAAACAAAAAAAAATGCAACAGAAAATGGAGTTTGCCCCGTTTACCTGTAGGATCATTTGGATTAGCAATGATGGTATCTATTTCACCATAAAATGGTGGTGACCTCACTTCAAAGGTGAGGGTATCTAGTATCCGCTTGTCTTTAGATTCACTGATTATTTCTGGTCATGGAACCATGCAAAGTAACATATGAACAACGAATGTAATCAAGGGCAAATGAGCAATAAATATGATAACCAGAAGCAGATTATCTGCAGAGGAAGTACACCAGAATCCACACAGGTTCAGCACTGAGTTTAGGTCTGCTGTGTAGGTCTGTCACTGGAATGCAGAACAACAATATTTGCATTTGGTTTCATCCCAGGAATTAATCAAATCCATAAATGTTTGTATTGTTTTTAATACTTTCAACAGTTTTTATAATTATACATGTGAATAAATGTATTTACTGTTAATTGAAAATTCTGTTTAGTTAATTTTTATCTTACTGTACTACATTAATGTTGTGAAAGGAGAGAATGATCTCATCACATTTCAGGTTATTTTCAAGGATTCAGCACCGAAAGTAATTTCAGACATGCCTGAATGCAAAACTAATGTTTGCAAATATGTCAAGTATATGTTTAACATGTAATTTCTTCTTCATTTTTGAAATTAATACTATGATAATGTCTTGAAAAAATATTACTCTCTTTCCAGATTTAATAAATAATTTTGATTTTGTAATATTTACATGAAGTACACGCTTCATTCTAGTATTAAAGCTCTCAACAGTGAATAACTTTGGCTCAGAGCCAAACATTTCATTGCATGGTCAAAACCCACCTTAAAATGCTATGTTCAGAGGCCCTGAAACACGCAGCATGCTTCAGCCATGTGAGATTAATTCATAGTGTCAATAAGCACCTTCCTGGCAATTAAATGCAATACGTAAACATCAAGAAAGTTAAAATATGTTCATGAACGTATCAAAATGAATCCTTTTTATTGAATTAGAATACATTTCAATACTTAGAATATCCTTACGTCAGACTGACTAAGGAGAAAGGGAGATGGAAAAAATAATTGGATACTCCTTGCTGATAGTTAAATTATTTAAATTAATTTTACAAAAGTGCCCATCTGGGTGAGCACTCTTGTTGGCTTCTTCTCTGACCACCCGTGCCTGTCGCAGAGTAAATTTGTCCCGACTGTAAATATTTGGGTAGGTGCAGAGCAGGTCTCGTTTTTCACGCCTTTACCTTGCAGTTCCTTGTCTGATATGGGCCGCAACACCAGGCTTTATTTCGGTGTCTAACATGATCCCTTGGAATACAAGCAGCTCAGAGAAAACTATTTAAAACTTAACACATACAACTGAGTACATTCACGTCCTGGCGATGCAGGACTTGGGCCATAAAGGGTTAACAGCTCTGTCGAGCTCTGCCTACAGGAAATCTCCAAACAGAGCACAGAAGCAGGGATGGGCAGCCTATCAGGCCATGTCACAGCCGCTCTTTATACCAGCGAATATCCAACCACACTGCAAACCTATAGGGTCACACGTTTAGAGTTTCTACAGGCCCTGTGGGCAGCTACAGAGACCCGCAGGGGCTGCTGGGAGCTGCGGGACTGATTAGGCAGGCCTTAGGCTCAGGTCCTCATCCTCCTCCTTGGGAGGGGGGCGTCTGGGCTTGGGCGTCTCATCCTCCCCCGTGTCCTGCTTGTCCTTCTCTGCCTCGATCCAGCTCTGCGGGGCGATCATCTTTTTGGGCCCGTGAGGCGGGGGGCCCAGCAGGGCCTCTATGTCGTCGTAGTTCACCACCTCCCGCTCCAGAAGCGCATTGGCCAACTGAAAATGCACACGGGGAGGGGAAAAAAAATCAGTGCCTGATGAATGGAAATGCATACAGTGAAAAAAAAATCAGTGTTGAACAATTGAGAACACACACAAATAAAACCAGTAGTGGATAAATGAGGAGACACATAAGACAATCACTCAGCTGGCCAAATGAGGACAGAGACATGAGAACACATACTGAGAGAATAGGTTCTGTTTAAATGAGCGCCTGACACTAGGAAAATCAGTTATTCTGGCCAAATGAAAACACACACAGGGGAAATCAGTGTGTTGGCCAAATGAGAACCCAAAAGGAAAAAAAAACTGTGTTTATAAATTGAGAACACACACAGTGAAAATCACAGGACTGTGCAATGCTAAAATAAGCCTCTGCCTTGCTCACATCCTGTGTTTCATTCCCAAAGAGCAGCGGGAAGTAATCGGAGAGAACAAGGACACAGAATCACTTACTAGTATCAGTTTGTCTCTGTTATCCAGTAACAGTTTCTCTGTGTGCCTGTACGCGCGGGCAATCAGCATCTTCGCCTCCTGAAAAGGAAAAGTATCGGAGACCAGTTTTTATCAGACAGAAATAAACCACCCCTGTCAATACTGATGGCTTCCGTTTTCTGGATAGCAGTCACCCACATGATCCATCTGCTGCTGGAGGCCCTGACTGAAGGGCCGCCGTCCGATGGCGCCCTCTTCCTCCGTGTCCGGGAATGACACCTGGCCCACGCTGGGCACCATGCCGTACTGCTTCACCATGGAGTAGGCCACGCGCGTCACCTTCCGCAGATCGTCCTGGGCACCTGAGGGACACAGCAGCGCGTCACACACCTTTCTCAGGTCCTCCAGAAGAGGAGCAGGTGACGCTCACCTGGAGTGGAAGCGCATGCAGGTGAGCCAGCCGTACCTGTGGTGACCTTGTTGAAGGTGATGGCCTCAGCGGCTCGTCCGCCCAGAGCCATGCACATCCTCTCAAACAGCTGCTCTTTGGTGAAGAGGTACTGGTCTCTGGGCAGGATCTGGGCAAAGCCGAGGGCGGCGTTGGTGCGGGGCGCGATGGACACCTGGCAGACACGGTGGCGGTAAAGATTTAAAAGCAGCTTTGTCACTTATTCCGCACAACATCCTCTCACTTCTAACATTACTGCTGCAGAACCAGAAACATCCTTCATGACCAACATGTTACGGGTTCAGTGTTTCACAAACATGCTGTCCAATCAGCACGCAGGCTCAACTCCTATCATATACTGGCCAGTGTAAACGTGGCTGCCTGATGTAGCAGAGCTGGTAACGGTAGGGGTTAAATATTTGGTGGAATGAGAGGAGAAACACCCTTGCGATTGGTGAGTACCGTTCGCTGACTTCAGACTTGTGTCAGTACCCGTTCCTCGGTGTGACTCTGTACTAACCCTGTCGTATTCTGTTAGTTTTCAGAAAGCTGACGTGTGTGCTCTGAGGGCTCAGAGAGCTCACCTTCATCACAGCCTCTGTGTGCTCCAGTAGCCAGCCCACCAGGGCGTGCCCTGACTCATGGAACGCCACCACCCTCTGCTCCTCTTTGGACAGGATCTTGCTCTTTTTCACGCTCCCTGTACTCACACAGACACACACACACACACACACACACACACAGATTATGCGTTTGTGATGAATGTGCACGTTGGTCACAGTGCTATGTGGAGGTGACTGATGTCAGAGGGCCACACCTGCAATCACCCTCTCCACGGCGTACTCGAAGCTGAAGGTGTGGATGGACTTGAAGCCCTCTCTGGCAGCGTGCAGCGCGGCTTCGTTGCAGATGTTGGCGATGTCGGCGCCTGGGGAGCGGGAAACTCAGCAGTCAGAGGAGTTACTTTCCTCTCATCTCACGAAAAACACCACACATCCAGCGCACTGCAAGCTACAGTGCATGACAATCCAGTGCTCCTTCGTCGGGTCCTCTGAGAATTATTTCATTCACAGGCACCTACATTTATGAACAGTTTACCTTTTTATGGTCTGTCTCCAGTGTGCACACACAGACACACACAGGTATTACAATATTTACATTTACATTTATTCATTTGGCAGACGCTTTTATCCAAAGCGACTTACATAGGTTACAGTTCATTACAATGTTATCCATTTAAACAGCTGGATATTTACTGAGGCAACCGTGGGTTAAGTACCTTGCCCAAGGGTACAGCAGCAGTGTCCCAGCGGGGATCGAACCAGCAACCTTTCGGTTACGAGTCCTGCTCCTTAACCACTATGCTACACTGCAGCCCCACAATATGAAATAGAAGCCCATCTTACCGCTGAACCCCGGGGTGAGCTCAGCCAGGCGTAGCGAGTAGAAGCTGGCAGGCTGGGTCAGCTTCAAGATCTTCAGGTGCTGCTCGAAGATCTCTCTCCTCTCCTTCAGACAGCAACATGCAAACATGCACACAAACACACACACACACACAGGGCGTCAGCCTCAGATGACCACATCAGGCGTATTATAAAACAAAGGCACTTCCTCTGCAGAGTTACGTGGGACACTGCTGGATGTTTCCTGAGAAAGTGGAAGGGCCAGTACCTGTAGGGTGGGGAGGTCGATGAAAATGTGTCTGTCCAACCTCCCTGGCCTCATCAGGGCATTGTCTAAAATGTCCGCCCGGTTCGTGGAAGCCAGGACAATCACGTGATCTGTGGTTCCCATCCCTTAAACAGACAAGAACATGTGCCTGTTCAGGGGCTGTGACTACTCTGGTGGATTCTGATCTGCTCTTTTGCCATCTAGTAAATCAAAAGTACTCTTGTTACTTCCGGGTAGTTGTTCACCCACATAGTAAGACAGAGACACCACAACTTCCAGGACAACCTCATTGCAACCAAAAACTAAAAAAAAGACTTGTTTGCAAATTATCAATTTGCATGGATATTTTGGAATGCTGAGATTACAGTGGTGAAACCTAATTGTAAGAAAATACATCCAGGCTCGGCAGGATTCGATTTTCCTTTTGATCTTATTGATGGCCATCTTTTACTGTCATCAGTAATGAAGATGTTTCTCTGAAAGTTTTTAAGGGGGCGATACACTGACAGGTCAAGGGGAAAGCCTCCTCTGCTCACCATCCATCTCCACCAGCAGCTGATTGAGCGTCTGCTCCTCCTCGGTGTTGGAGAAACCCGACATGTTGTTGGAGCGCTTCTTCCCCACGGCATCGATCTCGTCGATGTAGACGATGCAGGGGGCACGGGCGCGAGCCTCCTTGAACAGGCTTCTCACCCTGGCAGCGCCAAGCCCTGCACGGAGGAGATGCCCATGTCACGCCCGTTCCAGCAACGCAAACACCACATCAGCAAGGCTGCACTTCCTAAAGCATATCATGACTGCACAAATAATAATGTGACACCACACTGAAGCGTTATGTTGCTAGTATTGACTCACTTTTATTGCTTCATGTCTGTCATTGAAAGACTACATCATTCTACTTTAATAGGAAGAGAAGCGCTACAGAATGACAGTGACTTCTACTGTTCTCAGTCAGATCTTAGGCAGACTGCCGCTCTCTTACAAAATTAAAATAAGGCCGCAAACTCACCCCCAATGACTTCCACAAACTCTGACCCTGCCATAGCCAGGAAGGGAACCTGGGCCTCGGTGGCAACGGCCTTTGCCAGCAGAGTCTTGCCACAGCCAGGGGGCCCCAACAGGAGGGAGCCCTTTGGCACTTTGGCACCCAGCTGGAGGTACCTGTCTGGGTTCTACCAAAAGAGGAAGGAAGCACAGAGTCATGGCTAGCGCACTGCCACATTGCACGCTGTTCACCTCTTCCATCCCCTCATGCAGCCTGCTTCACGTGGTCACGCTGTCCTCAGCTCCTCACCTTCAGGTAGTCAACGAACTCCTTCACCTCCATCTTGGCCTCGTGCATCCCCGCCACATCCTTGAAGCTCACGCCTTTGCCGGACTTCCCATCCACGATGGTGAAGCGGGCCATTTTCAGCTGGTTCTGTGGAGCGCAGGGAGACTATGTGTCAGAGCGGGGGCCTCCGACCTCCTGCTGGTGACGGCACGTCTTGAGAAGCCACCATATAAACGCAGAAAGGCAGAGGGATATACATGCAGTGCAACCCTTTCTGGTGGTACATCCACGGTCGTACTTACGAATGCGCTGAATCCCCCCTCTCTGCCACCCATGCCTGACAGGCGAAAGATGTACCACAAGACGGCCACTCCAATGGCCGCCATGCCCAGTGCATACAGAGCACTACAACAGCAACACAGAACAAACATTTTAACACAGCGCTACTACTGCCACACAGTAGCATGCTAAAGAGTGGAGGCTATTCAGTCATCATTTCAAAAGACTGTTTTCTTTTCTGACAGCTGAAAAGAAGAGAGAGGAGAGTGCGCTTTCTCTTAACAGAAGCTATTTACATAAGCATTGGGACGCATTATCAAGAACAACTAGCCTCAACACTTCTCAAACACGGATAAGAGAAATAAAAAAACAGCTTTTTCTGCTTTTATAGCAACAGATATGTTCCGTGTTACTAATCCAGTGCAAGGAGATACATACCTATATATATATATATAATTTTCTTGTGTTCTGTGATGCATGTTTGAATGCTGTTCTAATCTAATCTAATGTTTTAGGACACCGCACTTTGACAAGATAATAAACAAAGTCAGCTTTCTTATAAGAGCTCCAATCTTTTATTTCATTAACATAGAGAAGCTTGTATAAGATCTGGATTAGCCCGTGGTGGTACACTCTGTACTCACTTCCCAAAGAAGCCAGTGCGCTTGTAGGACACAGGGATCCTGTCCTTGTAGCTGATGTTGAGCTCCTCCTCCGCCGCCCGCAGCTTCTCCTCGAACTTGTCGATGTTGGCCACCTGCATGCGGTACATGAGGGCCAGCCTCTGCGGAGGTGCAAGAGCCATCATTTCGGTCACTGTGACATTATACTTATGCACCAGACTGCGCTGGGCTAACCCCTCCCGACAGGAACGGTCCACAGCATGTCTAAAACTCAGATGATTTCATGTGCCTTAGTGTGAGACAGTTGGTGTTCCCTTACATTGGAGCGGATCTATTCCGTGTTTGACGAATTGTAACAATGACCATGAGCCAACTCATCATATTGGCTCAACATCACACTCGCATCAGGGCTATGTTTTAGAGATTGACCCCGTAAAAACAGAAATCTTCCATAACCAAAGACCAAGTGAAGGGAAGACCAGTTCATGTGTCATACTGACCGCAGGTCACTTCCAGCCTAATTGACTGATTGTCATACAACTATAACACAACTGCTCATCTCACAATGAGCAATTCCATTTTGGGCCGTGAAAGAGTCCGTATGTGCACATACAAACACCAACTGCCTGTTAAACAGTAATGACTACAGACCTTAGCTCAGCTGGTGAACAAGCAAAGACTAATCCCAGATCTACAGAGATACAGCACAATGCTGCATAACATTAGGTGATAATAAGCAGATTCTGGTCTGACAGGGGAGTGTGGGTGAGGAGTGGTATAAGTATATGTGCTGTATATTTGTGTGTGTGTGTGTGTGTGTGTGGATCACATACAGGCCTGCCGAAAATGATGGCCCCAGGGTGCAGGTAGATCTCCACGATGTCGCTCTCCGGCACCACCTGCACCCGCGCCACCTCCCCCTTGGCCAGCATCTCGTTGACAAAGTCGTTCCAGGAGATGTTGCCGCCGCTGCTGTTGATAGTGTTGAGCAGGCTCATGATGAGGGCGATGATGAAGAGCATGCGCAGCCGCTCCCGGTACATCTGGTCCTCCCGCTCCCGCCGTTTCTTATCCTCTGTGAGGGGACAGGCAGCTCAGCGGGAACCGGGAACTACACATTCCACCCACCGCCAGCCCTGCTGGACTACAAATACCAGCATGCACCTAACAGCACAAGCACCCCCAGCTTGGAAGCTGAAATCTAGCATGTTACACTGTAGGTCTCTTTAGCAGCGCCAGCAGCCGCTAGCTGATGGCTGACCCTATCCCATCAAACAGTCCTAAATACCCAAACCTAGCAGGCATAAGGCACACGGTGGCACTACATTCTGGGCAAAGGCCCATCATAGGACTGAGGACATGCAGAAATGCTGATTAACAAACACTGCATGTCTTTGAGCTGTGGGAGCACCAAGGCATCCCAGAGGAAACCCCTTCAAACTTATGCCAAATGACATAAACCATCAGCGTTATGTGACATGAGACCAACATGCCAAATCAGAATGTCATGGTGATATCACTTATGACATCACATCACATCTCAGTCTGTTTTTGTTCATGTGTGTGTCGAACGTTCAGTCAGCACTTATAGATAGGTCTACGAAAGCTCTGTGAAGGGCTTCTGTGAAATCCATCGTTGAGTGTTTTTTGTTGTTTTACCTTCCTCTTCCTCGGGGGTTTTCCCTTTGGGGCCATCACTCTTGTTTTTGTCTTGTTTACACTGGGAAGTGCTGAAATGTTTTGTGGCGCCTAAAACAACAAAATCAGTTACTCGTGGGTGTATCAATTACCCTTCCCTGGGCAAAAAGAGGCGCTGCCGCGAGTATTAAGGTTTGCCTGTTTCCTTACAAATGATCCAGACTTACCTAAAATATTCCACAGTCCAACTGGATTTTTGATCAGTTGGTTTCTAAATAACGTTTTGCTCACGCCTAGCAGTCTAGGGCTTAGTGGTCGGTAGAGAACTTGCTGTAAAGGAAAAAAATATCATAATAAAGTCCGAACACGCAACATATAGAGAAACACATGACACTTGGTTTATATGTAACATTGCTACTCTCCTCGACAGGCAATCCGTGAACACTATTGAACTGAAGCGGGTGTCAACAGCTGTCAAAACATACACATTTCAACTGCTACGTGCTTGATGGATGTAGCAAAATAGCTAACGTTGGCTACAGTATCATGACAAAGCAACTGTGGCGACCTATGTCCATTACCTGTATAATTCCAGTGTTGACGCCATGAAGTTGTTGTTTTGAATACGGTCGTAAAAAAACTAAATCTCTGGAAAGTTTGCAGTTTTCACAGATAGATTCCTGTGCCAAACGTTGCACTGTTTTCCTGCTGCTCCTAAAAGCATTCACACTCCCAAAGTGCCGGCTTTTGTTGCTCGGCGAAAAGGTCCAAATGGACCTACTCCTAATATTTCTGCACGATCTGCCGTTCAGCTGCAACAGCAACGCAGCCATGGTGAAATATACTACACTGTTACGCACGATTTTAAGAAAGACTGCTAGTAAGATTACTGAATGCCATGACTGTCCGAAACTGTAAATATCTGACTTTGCTAGAGAAATGACGTTGCCAGCTTGCTTAACGGGCTAGTGTCTGTAGGACAATGTTATTCAATCACAAACAGACCCCTCCCACTAATGCGAACTTTCACCTTTGTTTGAACTATAGCTAACTCACAGGCTAAAACGTATTAACATGTGTTTAATCAAATAAATAGACCAAATTACATTCTATAACAACCACTGACGTAAATCATATTAAATATCACCGTACCACAAAATGGTAGTCAATTTGGTAACCTTTCAACTTTGTGACGTCATCAGTACGTGCGCCGAGCTTTGCGAAAATCTAAAAAAAAAAAAAAACACCGTATCCTCTGACTGATTCGCTAACCAGATTGGCTAAATTACATGCGAACCACTCTGAAATATATCTGCTATAAATGATCCTGACAGCGTTTCATATTAAAATAGTACTTTTAAATAACATTAACGATAATAATAGGTTATGCATATGCGGATCCTCAGTTGACAAGGAAATTAAGGCAAGATTTAAAATGAGCAGGAAACTCTACTCTACACAGTGGATCTATTCGTTTGAAGAGGTTCCCTTATCACGCAAATATTAATCTTGTTTCTCTTCTTACTGTGCAACACAAATACAGTTTTTGCATGTTCCTTTAAAGCTGCGATATATATTTCACCAGCAGAGAGCGCAATTTACAAAGGTGTCTATTCCTTATCGGTTTCTCGAATTCACTTCTATTTTCGAGGCCTTTAATAATGACAATCATGTTAAAAACCTTTTCTCAGCAGCGAGGGTTACAACAGACCACACTCAACTTTTCTGTTTCTCTCGATGTGAATCATGTGTTACGCAATGAATCATTTTAATCAACATGGTGCTGAATAATACTGGCCTTCAAGTAATAAAAAATAGTCCAGCAATGAAGCGCAAACTTGTCTAAGACGTACTTAGCGATAACTTGCTGCTGATTGTCCTTAATGCATTTTATGGGATTGCGCGATGAGTTAAGAGAGCGTTAAAAACGAGAGCTGTTTTCACCGCGCACATTGTGGTGATATTATCTTTATACGTTTAACATCAAAATTATAGAAAATTGGTGTTCACGTTAAGATCGATCTCACATCTCCTTCCTTTAATCAAATGTATTCGTTCTCAGAATTTCACAAATAGTTGTGCTATTTATAGTTTACATCTATAATAACTGGATGTCGTAACAATGTTTTGCGCTTGCAGACCAGCATAATTTCGGCAATATTCTCAGAGGTGGGGGATACAACAACTCTTGCCAGCAAATATACAGATCAAATATGCTGAATTACGTAACACAATAAAATATACATAAAACAAAAAATAGAGTTGTGATCAGTACAGTGCAAACCCTTATGGTGCATTCCTTACTTGTCCCACGGGTAACCTTCTCACCAAGTTTCATCTAAATTCGTACCTTGGTGTTGCATCTTAGAAAAAAATAAGGCGGAGTTTATTGTCATACTGATGGTAATCTAAATAGGCCAATGAAAAAATAGAATCGTCAACTCTACAGTCCAACCAATTATATGTTCTCTCTCATCATCCTCCTCGTGATATGCGCTACCCTTCCCTTCTGACCTATCCAAAATCTCTGACCGTTCTCCATTTCCTCTGCTCGCTGCTGCTCGCGTCTAATGGAGAACGTCTCCTGAGTGGGAAACTGCAGCACTCTGCCGCCATGTTGGCTCCAGAGAGACATTTTAGGACCCAAACGGATGCGCGTTCTCTCGATCCGGAATGGCGTCGACTTCGTCCGCGCACAAACTAGACACCTCCCACTTTCAGTAGCCAATCACCTCCGACGTTTCAAACCTCCTTATTCCTTTTTCGTCAGCAACACGGTCGAAGTCAAAGGCCGCTTGGAAACGGTCCGTAAGGAGTGGGGACAAGAGGGGATTAAAGAAATAAACCGACATATTACAAAACGTTAAAATCGAGCAAGCCGTCAGTAAGACACCTTCAGCGACTAATGACGCTTTTGGAAATGACGAGCGTTTGAAACGTTTCGGTTAACTCGTCCGCCGGAGGAAGCTCGAAAGATTTTTTGTTTCGGTCTGGGGTATATTCGGGAATTAGGAGACGCCGTTGCGTGTGCGATGTGTGCCGCTTTTGTCGGATGTTTCCCAGTTGCAGTCTGCTGAACTGCGAGGCCTCGGACGGGAGTACTGAGCACAAAAAGTGGACACAGTTAAGGTTTGGCTGAAGGTAAGACGCATTTTAATTAGCTTACGACTGGTTTCCTATCGTTTTTAGCACGACATAGCTGCGAAGTGAACTAATAGCTAGCTAACGTTACCGTACGGTCAGCTAGCTTCCGAGCTAACGTTAGCTGCGTTATCCTCTCCTCGAAGTTGTGTGTGATTGTATGTTTTTGGCCTTGCTAGTAACGTAGTCAGCAATAGGCATGTTATGAATAACTGGTTAGCTAGATGGCTTTAAGAGATAGTTAGTTATTTTACAAGTTTATTTTGCAAACTGGAGATAGAGAGGGTAGCTAGCAAATCCAGATATCTATCTTGTGAAACGTTTGTTAGCTAGCTAGCGAGATGATCTCAGATTAAATGGTTAGCTAGCTTCCTCGCCACCCAGCTGTTGTTTTCCACTAGCCACGGTCACGTAGAGCTAATATCAATGCAGTTCTTTTCCAAATGCGTAGTCTAGTGAGTTAATAAACAGCGTTGACGACGGCTGCAGTGGTCATTTTAGCACGCTTTGATTTTTAATAGGCGTTCCTCGTCGAGATCATTTTGTATATATGAAGCCATCGTTAAATTGTTCTTTATTTAGGTAGCTGTTAATGTAGTTGATTGCACTAACTAGCCTACTTCACGACGTAACGCAATTAGCTAGACTGTGCGCTGTTTACAATCACCTGGCAATGTGTTGCTGGTCTGAGTTCAGTTGGTTATTTTTAATGGGAGACGGCAAAAATGAGTATGTTGCATGGCGATATCAATGGAGCAATGCAGTGAACTGTTTGTGGAAATTGTGGTCCCGGTGCAGGCTGTGCTTTCGACTGCCTCACGAAGCAGAAAATGAATTCTTTGGTTGGTTGTGGTCTGGTTAGTTTCTCGTTGCTGCAGAAACATTTGTTTGGCAACGCAGAATCAAACGGATGGTGGGTTGTTTATCACTAAATGTGAAAGTATTTTTTTTTTACCTTTGATCAACAGTGTATACAGGAGCATATGCATTTCTAAAACCCGTGTATTTGGTGATATTATTCTAAAGGAAGTGGCTCTTTAGTTGACTAGTTTAACTATTACGGTTGCACTTGCTGCCTTATTTAGCAGAATTCTCTCAGCCCTGGTAAAAGAGAATTGGTTTCCTTTGCGTGAGATGATTTTGCACAACACCGTCATGGACGCAGAGAATAGGTAATTCAATAAATAGATGCAGAAAATGGAAGAGGCATGGTCTCCAAATCAGAAGCTTCCTCTGTGACGAGGTTTTAATCCTGCACGGGCGTTTGGAGCCTTTGAAGAGACTGCGCCCAGCTGAGATCAAAATATCTGCCCGCAAAACAGTCACTGCGCTGGCCGTCCTCGCCAAATCGGGGGGAGATTGACAGATAATGCGTGAAGCGTTCAGCCTGCGAGCATTGTGAGAAGCAGGAGCTGTGATGTGTGTTGGTGCAGTATCAGTTCTGGGGAAGATACTGCAGCACGGCCGTGGATTTGATTCTTCCCAGGTGTTGGTATATCATCTGTCTGTTGGAATTGCATTGCAGATCACAGCAGTGAAAGCAAAATGGGCCCTGTTTTTTTCTGGTGGAAACTCTTAATTTCACATCTGTTCTGAGTGCAGTTATTTTGCAATGTCTTCCTTCCTGGTTTTGCCTCTCTGAGTGCATGGTGCTGTTACTGCTCTGATAATGAGTGTCGGTTTGGAAATATGCGAAAATGTGCTCTGTGGTGTGGAGTGAAGCTTTGCTTGAATGTTTTAGCATATCCAGGCACGCAAGGATTGATGGGGATAAGGGGGTGGCTGGCGAGCAACCTTTCAATCGTGGTATTGTATTTAAATAAGATTTAACTCGCGAGCTGGGTTCCATTGCATTGTTTTTTTCATTGCTGGATAGCTGGGGCCAATCATGCAAACACCCGCTCAAATGGACTACCTCGAGATATTTTTCACCCTTTTTGAACTGTAGCTCATTCTCATGAAGTGCACCATTACAGAGGCACAGAGTCATGGGGGTGGTGACTCTTGCAGCTCTCTATTTCATTAGTTTGAGATAGAGAATCTTCCAGCAGTCTGCTCCAGGGCATGTGGTAGAGACAGGAAGTGATGATGTCAGAGGTCAGCGGGGCCAGGATCCCAGCGGCTGGAGCAGTGTGTGTGGAGGCTGGTTTCCTGTCGCAGGCCCCATCCGCAGCCTTCCCGTGTGCCCGGTCTGCGGCCGCTCGTGGGAGACTCGGAGCAGGCACACTGGGACTTTTGTCCTGGGCCAGAAACCCCCTCCCCCCACCCCCCTCGTCGCCGGCCCGGCCTGTGTCATCTTCAGACGTGGCCTCTCGGCTTCCTCTTCCCTCCAGGGGCGTCCCGTAATGGGATGCCCTGCGCACAGTGGAGAGAAACCCAATCCCGGGCCGGGGAACAATACCGGGCCTTCATGGAGCCGGCGCGGCGGCAGTGTCGGCGTGCAGCATCTCTGTCTTTGGGGCGACCTCGTACCGCCACTGTCGCTCCACGCGGTGGCGTCGGACCATGCCCTCGGCAGCACGGTGACGGGAGCTCCGGTTCAGAGCCCGCCGTGCAGCGGTGTTTATCAGAGAGCAATCGGCGATGTGGTTCCACCGCATCCTCCCCACCCCCACCCGTGTCTCTGTCACTGCGCTGAGGTCAGTGCGCGGGGAGGTGCAGCGCGGCGCGCTCTAGTCTGCACGGTCGGATTTCCAGAGCAGCGCCAAATATCCGCTTGCTGCATCCTGTCGCTGAAGCGCGGCCCAGGGCAGGGTGAGCGTCGCCTCCCTGCATCACGCGTGGGTCATTCGGGAGAGGCTGCTGCATGCTCGTGTGCTGGTGCCGTCCCGCGAGTTTGACCTGCAGGGTGAGGTGAGGGTGCTTTTGCCAGAGGAGCCCGTGAGCTGTTATCTCCGGCCGCCGCTGGCACGGCTTTCACTGCAGCAATGACACCACGGGCGGATCGATGCCCTGGTGCCCTCGCGGGGTCCAACACGTGCAGTTTAGTGTTTCTGCGGCTGCAGCCTCATCCAAAAATAATGACCAAACGCTTCCTGGGGGGCGGAGAGGGGGTTTGGGAGACATGGTGGTGTGATTTCTGGCTTTTGGTGAAGATTAAAGATGACGTCAGCCTGGCTGTGAGGAATACAGCCCTTATGCGTTTTGTTTCTGCTGACCCTCAGTTATAGGTATACCCGAGGCAAGTTGAAGGCATTTCCACTGTAGACTGACCCTGGCCCAGCCATGTAAATTGTGCATAAAATACCTTAAAGTGCTTTAGTGATTTTTAATCCAGCCCACACTGTACACAAGTGCAGCATTTTGTGGGTATTCTTCAGAGACCTATGTTGTTGTGGTTGTCCAATACAGAGTCTTTCTCCGGGACAAGATGGCAAGCAAGTTTGTTAATCGTGCTCAGTGTCTTTACTAATTTAGTTACAGATAAGTGCAATATATGTATGTTGGCCAGGCTTGTGTCTGTCTATTGATGGTATCTTTCTTTCCTTTTTCCCTCAGTAAAAATCTTTCTTTCCTTCCATATGCTTTGCCATTTCCTGGGACAGCAAAATGCCACTAATACCCCTTTGAAACCCCCCTCTCCTTTCCCTTTAAAAACAGAACCTTTTAACCCACTCCACCATATCCTGCTTTGGGACAGGGCAGCAGAATTCCTGGGGGGTGGCGTTAAAGATTTTGTGCTCTGGTGTTTCGTGCCCTTTTGAACATAGCTTGCGCCCTCTGCCGCAGTTCGTCCGATAACCTTGTATTATGACCCTCCCCTACATCAAAGGGAAGGTTCTCTTTTTCTAGTTTGCGGCATTAATTTTCCGGATTACATTAACGGTGTTACTGTGGATGAAAATAGAATATTTTTAAGTGGTAAGGTTCAGTATGAGTGCTTATTGTTATTCAAGGAGCCAGAACCACACTGCCTAGCAAAAGGAAACAAGAAACAAAATAATGGGATGAAACTATCTTCTGATCATAACAGAATATCCGTGATGGAGCCGTGCAGGAAAGAAGAGAACATTTCTCTGCGATTCCTGCAGGGGTGTTTGGTCCAGTGCAGCACTGGTGCTGGCTTTGTGCAGTCTGCAATGTGGGTGTGCGTGCGTGCATGTTTATTCGTTGGGGGAGGAGGCGGCTCTGGTAACGCAGGCAGATCTGAGAGAGAGAGGAGGCGATCACAGGAGGCTGTGGGATCGAAAAAGGCAGAGACAACATTTGCTGTTTTGATCGGTTGCCATGAGAACCAGATCATTTCTCCATTCATTTTTGCGGACTTTTTCCTGATATAGCCACGGGTTGCCATGACTGTGTCCACTCCTTCCGGCCTCTCTCTTCACCCCTGTGGGAATGCAGGTTCACTGTGGCTGCAAAACTGGGAAACGCTCCACAGAGTGATATCACCTTTGCACCCCTGCTATACTTGACATCTTAGGATAAACTAGTGATTTTTTTTCCTGTATGTGACCTCCAGAAAGAGGAGCTCAGGCCGAGCTGCATGCTCTTTCCCCTCGATTAAACAGAGCTGGTGGAATCGACCGCCCCCCCCCCCCCCCTTTGCTTCACTCCACCCTCTTTAACTGGCTCACGCCTCTCTGTTTTGGTGAATGCATTGGGGGGGAGGGTTTGGTGGGGAAGAGCTGCAGCTCTGGGTTTGGTGTTGAGATACCGCGCTATTCAATTGGCATCAGAAAGCAGAAACATTATCAGGGTGGCCTCGGCTCTCTGTCAGTGGACTGATAGGCAAGCGCTGTGCTGTTCTTTCTTTCACCTTCCCCCTCAACTGCTGGTCAGACTTTTTGTTTCCCCGCTCCTTGTGGTGATGAGGCGTTGGGGTGGGGGAGAGGGGCCTGGAGTCTTTAACAGCTGTGTCCTATTGATGGGGCAGCTGGAGCCGTTGAATCGGCCCACTCCCATTGATACACAGCCATGGGAAGTGGGGAGGGGGGCAGGGCTCGTCTGAAAGGCATACCTAACCACAGAGTGCTGACCCACCACTTGTTTGGGCCACTTTTTGTTGCTCTCAGGGACCATGGTGCCTGTATTGTAAGCAGGTTTCTAAGCAAAGCTATTTTGCCATTATTTTTCTAATACGTTTCTATGATGTTTTTCTTCAATTTCACATTCTTGCTTTTTATTTTACTGTTTCTTTTATACAATTTAATTAACCATTTAAAATATGCATGCATTCTTTTAAAATAAAAAAATATATGTGTTTGCATATTTTTTTTAACATTGTGAACAGGCATGCAGAGGAGTTTCCTGTCTTTTTAATTACTGTAATTTCTCTGCCCTGTGCAGATATGCACAGTATCAGTCAGTTGGAGATTCTATGCTTTGTGCTCATTGCCAGATATAATGGAGGTCACACTGTGATCTTGGATGTTCAACAAGGCCTGAAAACAAGGAACTCCTGCTATTCATGGAGCTTGACAGACAAACCATATTCCAGACAAATTAGGCCAGTATGCCACAGCACAAGCTGCACGACGCTTTTCAAGTTTTAACTTCTTTAAATGTTTGCATGTTGTAATGGAGGAGCACAGTTAGGGAAATGGCTTTGTAACCATCCGTCTTGGGTTGTTTTTTTTCTGGATTCTCCATTTGAATTGCTTTCTAATGTAACTGATTACAGCTGTGTGAATGGATGCAGTCACAAATATAACGACAGTAAGTCGCCATAGATAAGGCCAACGCGTGTCGTAATGTAGCGATGGCGGCCGTTCTTTCTCCCGGACCCTATGCATCATTTCGCCTTTGTTTTGAACCAAAACACTTCCCGTTTCCCCTTTAAACGACGACAACAACACACTCCAAACCTGTTTGCCGTTGCAGTGTGTTGGATTTCAGTAGCCAGCTGCTAAACCGGTTCCGTCGCCTGTTGGAGGGCATTTAACACCCCCGCGAAATGGAGGGAATACAGGCAGCTGCGCCTGACCCCGCCCGCGAAACCCGAGTCGCTGCCGCGGGTTAGCGGGTTAGCGGCTAACACCCCGCTTTTTAAAAGACGAAGTGGAGTTTTCCCAGCATAATGATAGAAAATGTTCCATATACGCGTTTCTGAAGCCAGCGGTCAGAGTTACGACCCCGGAAGTAAAAGCGCGCAGTCCTTGAGCCGTCGTAAAGCGGGGGCGTGTTTGGCCGTAGCGGACTGTTACACCACTACTATGCGCTGTGACTGCAGTACCGCCAGGGTCGCATTACTGCCCGTGTTATGCGCTATGGCCGCATTATGCCCGCGTTATGCGCTATGGCCGCATTATGCCCGTGTTAATTATGCCCGCGTTATGCGCTATGGCCGCATTATGCCCGTGTTAATTATGCCCGCGTTATGCGCTATGGCCGCATTATGCCCGTGTTAATTATGCCCGCGTTATGCGCTATGGCCGCATTAGGCTACTGCCCGTGTCTGGACACCGTCGTTATGGCACCGCGGGGAAAGCATTCCATCCCACGGAGCAGCCTACATTTCCAGCCGCTGTGAAACTCCCACATCGCACCGCGGCTTTTTATAGAAACAGACCGTTCTTCCCTTGTTTGTATATGTAGGGCGATGTATTTGTTTCCTCCCCTGCGTTTGTGTGCCGTATGCATGCATTTGTTCCTGTATGCATCTCTCAATTGTGTGGGACAGATGTTTTTTTCCAGGTAATTGCCTCCCTATCATGACAAATGCTTCTGTTGTTATTTACCATCAGAGACCAGGCAAATTGCTACTGCAGCAAGGAGCTCCAGTTTAACCTTTAATTTACATTTGTATTTATTCATTCAGCAGACGCTTTTATCCAAAACGACATACAAAAGTGCGTATAGTGGGCCAACAAGGCACAAAGGCAAGATGTGTACAGGTCATACAGTGCAGGTAGTGCTGAAGCTGAAGAGTTTACCTGCCGTAAATCGCAGTTGGACGGTGAATATTTCATTCGCAAGGCCCAAACCAAAGGCTATTTAAAGCGACAGCTCTTACATTATGAACGCTTTTCAGACAATGAATAATTGATTTGTCCGTAATGTCATTATTTTTGGAGCTCTTGAAACTGCAGAAAGAGGAATGTTTTTAAAGAGGCAGGGGCGGTTGCTCAGTGTTAAATGTCACAGGGACCATGCGCGAGATTATGGCCGACAGTTGTCGGTGGCATTGCCACCAGGGCGTGGCTGTGTTACAGCGGTTCCAACCTCAGAACAGCCCGGTTCCCCAGTCACAGAGGCAGCGGGTGACGGGGACAGGGCCTGCTTCCTCAGGAACTGAGGAGTGACACGGGGCATTGTTTGCATCGCTCTGTAGTGGAGTACGCGTGATCTGTGTGTGTGTGTGTGTGTCTGTGAGGGTGTGCGTGCGTGCGTGCGTGCACATGCAGCCTCTTAAAGTGGCAATACGCACAGGTTGGTGTTCTGATGTAATGGCTCCCCCTCTGCACTGTGGGCGACGTAGCCATCGCTTCCATTAAGCTAAGATGAGCAGAATCTTCCAATTACCAGGCCCCAGACCGGTTTGATTTTTAGTAATTATGGTTTTTTATTTTTAACATTCAAGCTGATATTTGTACTGCTGCATATTTCAGGAAGGCTTTTGAGTAAGATTTTTTTTCGCCTCAGCTTGACTGGTGAGAATGCAGAGCTTTGGAGGCTGCAGAAATGCGTCACTCACCGTTTCCATCTCTGATCAAAGCCTCTGAGCGTGGCGTCTGCGTTTCTGAGCACGGCGTCTGCGATTCTGAGCGCGGCGTCTGCGTTTGGTGCCGCAAAGACAACGCGCTGCACATCGCCAGAGTTCATCCGCCTAGATCGGGGGAAGAGTGGCTCCTTCCTCCACATGGCTGCGTTAATGTGAAACACTGGAGCCGAAATGGAGGGGGGGGGGTTGGTCACAGCCGTGATTGAATATGCATGGACTCGCACTCCTGATAAATTGCCTTCTGCAGGGCAGCTGAATGTGGGTGTCCCATTTGCTGCAGATCCTTACCTTTGTAGCTTGACCCAACCCCCCCACTTCCATTTCATCCCAGCACAGTTGAGATGACACATTACACTGTAAATAGAACATTACTGATTGCAGATATTTCAGTGCCGTCTCTGTTTTCCTACGGAAATGCTACGGAAGTTTGGGTTTGAGTCCTTTGCTAACTCTCCTCTGTGGCCTGCCCTTCAAATAACCTTCTTGCGTGCCGATTCACGGTTGCCTGGATGTTAATATTTGATGCCTCTTTTGCCATCCCACCTGGAAGAGCACATTTATTCTTTGAAAAGAACTGAACAGAATTGTGCAAAAGCATCTGGGCCTTGAGGAAAAGATAAAGGTCACAGGAGTCTTGTTCAGGGTTTCCGTGCTCTATAATGACAGCCATGTTGGGATGAGCTGTCCGGCTCTGGAGACGTGTGTTTGCCGTGACAACGGGAGGGTTGCAGGGTTGAGGGGGGAACCAATCAGCACGGGTCAGGGTGATCTGCTGAGGAAATCGAAGGCGTGGAAATGCTCCCCGGCCTGTTAAAAATGTGACCGCATGGCTCTTGCGTCGCCGAACGGGTCCGTGTGACTGTTCAGAGTGACGTGTCCGTGTCTGCGGCGTTCGCGGTGAGGGAGGTGGGAGCGTAGCGTTAGCTGGTCTCGGTCAGGCCCGGGTCAGTGAGGCGGGGGGGGGAAGCAGCAGAATAAATAACGCAACGATGGCGTCCGGCGGGAACAAGCGCTGCCTCTCCCCCATCTCTCCTCCCTCGTTCCCTGCCTACTCCGCCCGCGCCGCTTCCCCCCATCCTTAATTCATACACGTCCACTCCTCCTTGACAGATGAATTTCCGATGGGGAGAAAATGAGAAACGCTGGTGCCCCGGGGTGCGTGGGGGGGGGGGCGGGGGGGGGGGGGGGGCGTGGGTGTAGTGCTCAGCTGCAGCCGGCTGATCGGATGGGGTGGACGGAGAGGACCTGGCCAGTGAACTGGTCGATCACCGTTTCTGTTGTGACCCTCTGTTTACAGTTGTTGAAATGTTACAGTGAATAACTCCACACAAACTGACAGGTTGTTTCTTTAAATCTGCAGAGCGAGTGAATATATGAGAAAATGGGGCATTAATCCTTTTTTTCCCCTTATAAATCTGCACAATACCCAGACTCCCTTAGGAAAGAACCAGTGCAATTGGAGTTAGAAAAGAGAGTCTGTGTGTGTGTGTGTGTGTGTGTGGTGCTTCTGTTGAACAGTTTGCCTTTGCGGCTATCTTAAAAGACAAAGCAGACTTGCTGAATGAAAGAGATGCCCCTCCCCCCTCATGCCCCTCCCGCTTGACCACTCTTTCCCCTCCTTTCTCTATCCCTCATGACCATGATTCTTTAATCCTGTTTTATTTTGCTCAGCATTCTTCTGAAGTCAGCATTAAAACACTAGCCAGTCTGCCTTTGTTTTTGAGTCTCTACCTCAGAATCTAAAGAGTATTGTTGTTGTGGTTTTAACACGGTAATGCTGTATGAGCGTGTGTACAAGCGCCTACAAAGACGCTGTGCAGGACCGTGACAGGGGGTGCACTAGGACCCTGGTGCGCACATCGGACCCACATGCATGGTAAAGGAAAACAACATAAGATTAGTCACCCTAACAGGTCTATTTTCAGGGCTAAACGGCGGCGTGAATGATCAGGCATATTCTTTTCCATCTTTTGGATTTCTCCTGAATATTCTAATGTGTCCCAAAGGTTACATTGCACTGAAATACTGTTCAATGTCTCACGCAGAGTAGCATTAAATGTGAGACGGGCGATTGTTTTTTAGCATTAATTTGTTTTCGGGCAGCCGCTTTGCCCCTGCCTTAATTTCTTTCTTACAATAAAACTCCAGTAATGACCCTCCTTAATTGCTTTGCTGAAACACTGTCTGGCTTTATTGTTCATTTTGACATAAAGGATTGAAATTCGGTTTTCTGCCTCGATGTTGGACTCGAAGCTCATTCCTTCCTGGCCTCTCGTGAAAGTGCGGCACGTGCGAATGTGAAGAATGCGTGTTAAATGTCACGGTTAAACCTGCAATTTTTTTTGATAAGCTGGCATTCAGTGGCTGAATTGCCTTCGCTTAGGAAGTATGTAAATTTGCAGTAAATATCGCTATGGCGACGGGGTGGCTGGATGGAGAGTAAGCTCTTGGGTGTAGTTGAGGCGGCGAGCGCGTGGGGTTAATTGGACTCTCCCACCACCTCCTTCCCTTTCTCTCGTTAATTGGGTGCTCTAATGAGAGCAATAGACGAAGGCCGTCCCCGGGCCCGCCAGAGGCAGCTCTCTGTCAGTCCAAAAGAGGGACGCCGTCTCTCTCCACGCCTTGAAATGTGAGAGTGTGCAGAGCGGCACTGGGAAAAGGCTTCACAACCCATAATGCACCTCTGCTTCAGTGGGGTGGTCGGCTGTGTGTGCATGTGTGTGTGTGTGTGTGTGTGTCTCTGTGTAAATGTGTGTGTGTCTGTGTGTGCGTGTGTGTCTGTCTCTGTGTAAATGTGTGTGTCTGTGTGTGTGTGTGTGTGTGTGTGTGTGTGTGTGTGTGTGTGTGTGTGTAGGAGGCAGTTGGTAGGGGGATGGGGGCCGCCACACAGTCCCCTCAGAGTGGCAAACAACTGGCTTAAGGCGTCGGGTTTGCGTGCGAGCGCGTCCGCCGCCTGCCTGACATTTCGGCTGCCTCTCCCCGCTCTCCTGCGCGGATGTGTTCTGCGGGAGCGGCAGGGGCAGGCTTCTCCTGCTTTTATTGGCCTGGCAGAGACGCGGCTGCTTCACGTCCGTCATCCCAAACACCTTCACTGGCCAATGAGGAGAGGGAGGGTGGCGCGGCCAGCTCGCCTCTTCCCCGGGCAGCTCGGCATTCCTGACAGCCAGCAGACGGGTCATTCTGAAAGTCATTTCGCAGGGCCTGCCCCCCCCCCCCCCAGCGCTGATGTCATTTCCTCCGGTTAATGGTCTCTCTTTATTTTTGTTACTAGGTGGGGGCAGGGGGTGTAAGGAAGGGTTGTGTCTGCATCTGGATTGGGGTTCGTTTTGCCTTTGACCTTGAGGATGAGGACCGTGTGTGTGAGAATCGGAGGCGTCGTGGGCTGGGAGAGGATTGTGTTCCTGTATTGATCTGCGCAGGGAGCGCTTTCTCTGTTCCAGGCGGAATGCCGGCCTCTCTGCGCCGACCCCTTCCCCTCACGCACCAACACAGAGCCCTGATACGCAAGCAAGAAGAACAATAGTAAAGCCGTGTTTAAAATAATAACCGGTTGCTATGCAGACCCTGCTCCAAAAAGCAATCTATTTCCAGGAAAAAAAAATGCACACGTTTTAAATCAAGGCCAGTGTTTGAATTCCTCAGAATGTGCCTCTCGCCGTATAGAGAGCCCGTTACCTTGACAACAGGAGAGTGTTGGGTGTTTGGAGAGTGCGTGAGCCAGCCACAGAGGCGCTGTATAAACAGGCCTGGTAATTGTGTCAGGAGTGGTGCTGATTCTTAATTCTCCCCCCCTCCTCCTCCTCCTCCTCCCCCCTCGCCTTCCTTCAGGAGGGTGACGTCCCGAGGTGACAGTGGCGGTTAGGGGTGTATGGAATCCGTTGGTGGGGGGGGGGGTAGCAAGCAACCCCCCCCCCCCCGCTGCGACTGGGAGAGGAACGCTAATCTAGCTAAACGTTCCTGGCTGCCAAAGAGTCCGCCCCAGCCCCCCCCCCCTCCCCCGCAGCCCCCCGCGATTAACCCGTCCTGACCCGCCATGTCTGTCTGTCCCACGCCGCGGTCGCCTGCTCGTCCTGGCCGCAGCCCCCCGACCCCCCGACCCGGCGGCCGGACCATCTGACGGATATTGATATTTTAATGCGCTGGCGGGACGGCTCTCTGAATGTTATTAAGCAGGGGTGCAGTGTGGGAATAAATGGGGTCCATATGTCTGGGGGTTTTGGCTGCGCTGTTTCTCAGGCTCCCTTCACTGCTGTGTGGAGCTCCGCCAGGGAGCCGGAGAGGAACGAAAGCTCACAGCGGGCGGATCCACCTCATGATTTAAAACCGTCTCTGCAAAGAAGGTATTTTTACCCCTTTCCTTTGCGCGGGGAGATAAACCGTTCAGCCTGCAGGTGAGCGGGCCACTGTGCTTGCTGCAGGCAGAGGCTCTGTGCTCCCCTGCCCCGCGCCGTTAGGCTTCGAGCGGCTCTGTGTCTGTTTGCTGGTACAGAGGTGAAAAGGCGTGGCGCGGTCCCTGCAGAAAGCAGCCTGATCAATAATGTAGATGTTTTGAAGAGGAGCCCTCTCTCCCTCCACCCCTTGTTCTCTCTCTCTCTCTCTCTCTCTCTCTCTCTCTCTCTCTCACTCTCTCTCTCACTCCCCCATCTCTCAGGAGACCGGGTCAGGTTCCTCCTCCTTGTGGAAGACAGATAGAATGGCTGAATTTAATTTGCTTGGGTAGGATATTACAATAAGCCGCGTCACAGCTGATACTCGATGCCTGAAACGCAGCAGGCTGGACTCTGGTGTCTGTCATATTAAGCTTCTGTTGTTTTGAGGAGCCGGGCCCTCGGGTGCTGCTTTAGAGGGGACAGGACGAGACATCGGATAAGCCAGCCGCTGACGCTCTGTCACGGCGATCTGCCCTTTCCTATCGAATCGCACGTCTTTCCAGCGGCGGTGAGAACGACCACTGTGTTTAAATGTCGCCCCCGATGTCGCCTCTTCGGCATGGTGTAATGTAAAGGTTGGGGCACGCTGCTGCTAATGTGGGGGCGTAGTCTGCACGCATTGAGGAGAGCGTGGACGCACTGAGATGTGTTGGGAGATAGGGGAAGAGCAGCGCGGGCCACGGTTAGGATGAGGGATGGGGGGGGGGCTGGGGGACTGGGGGGCTGATGGGGGGGGGGGGGGGGGGGGGTTTGTTCCCCATCGTCCTGATTTCCCAGATAAGTGGAGCTGACCGGATTGTGGAAATCTAGAAATTGCGGCGGTTCCTGTAATCCAATGCCTGGGGGAGCAGAAGGGGGGGAGGGGAGGGAGGGGAGGGAGGAAAAAAGAGGCAGGATAAAGGATAGCCGTGCCCTGAGGCGTGCATTAGAGTGCCCGTCTCCTCCTTAATCCCACAATGCCCTGTGTCCCACATAGGTTCGCACGTCCGCAAAGCCCGTCCGGAGACGCACACAGCTGCAGTCTGTGCTGAAACAACACGGGGCCCCGCCCCCCTTTTAATCTCCTCCCCCTCCCCCCTCCCCCCTCCCCCTCACCAGCCATCTCGGCAGCACCCTCTCACACAGGGCCGGCTCTTCGCATCGCCTTCATTTGTAACGTGTGTGATGCGTGTTCATGTTGCAGCGCCGGCCATGCGACAGCGCAGATATCGGCCGCGTGTTTGCGGATGTGTTGAGAAGTGTGGGGAATCTGCGCGGCTCTCTGTCCTACACGTTCATTGCTCCCAGCTGCCCTGCTTTCATAAACATGCTGAGACAAAGCTCTGCGCTAATCCCCCTCAGAAACGCATTGTGTTTAAAGCGGCTGTGGAAACGTTCTCCTGCTCTGTAACGGCCTCAGAGCCAGTGCCTGCTGTGGTACGTGTGGTTCGCTCCTTTCTGCGCCTGCTGGGGTCTCCAGCTGGTTGCTAGCTGTGCAGGGTGTGTCGCTCTCAGTGGCATGGCGGAGACCAGGCCCAGCTACGGCTGATGGATGGAGGAGGCCAGGGGTGGTAACAGGACACGCAACACCACAGCGAATGCTGAAACCACACCAGCACGCAGTAGGGCTGGATTGTGTGTTCATGGGCCTGAAACGACTGCTTTGCCAAGTTTTTTTTTTTTTTTTTTTTTTCCCGAAACCTCTGCGCCAGCTTCAGAAAACGTATGGAAAAAGAAAAAAACCTACCCTGCGCTCGCACGCCTCACAAATCCCTTACTGTTGGCTTTCCAGTCTTTGATGTCGAAAATCTCCCGGTTTGATTTATGGGAAGATCAAAAACAGTCAGGCCGTCGTTAAGATTCAGCGGAAAGTGCTTTCAGAGAAGGCTGTTATCCCCCGTCTCTCAGCCTGTCCGCCGCGGCTCAGACCGGAGACAGGGCCGTAAGGCGGGGGGGGGGCACTGGCTGCTGCCCCCTGCGCCCTGCGCCCTGCGCCCGCTCTCCAGGTGCGTTTCAACGAAGGGCCGAGACAGCGCATCTCGTTGGGCGTGATACAGCAACGCCGCAGCCATATTAAGAGCAACCTTGGTGCTCCTCTCTGAGAGACGGCGCTGTGCTGGATGAGTGGCCGCTGATGACTTCTGCGGGTTGACTGATGATGTGGGTGCCCTTCACGTCAGAGAGAGAGAGCGAGAGAGCGAGAGAGCGTTCCCTCCCTGAACCCTCAGTCCTGCAGCCTCTTGCTGGCTGCTTTTGAGGCCCTGCTCCCTCCTCTGGAGGCTATTAGGCTGCATGGTGCGGTTTTAGATTGGCACGATTGCAGCTGCCAGAGAGTTTGCACCAGGGTCACGCCATGCTCCGTGGCCTGCCAATGGCGCCTGCCCCCCCGGGAGAGCGAGGCCGGCACGGTTGGGCTCGGCAGCGGAAGCCGCTTTTGCGCCTGTGTTGGAGCGGCGGAGCTGTGAGAGAAAGGCGAGGTGCTGCCGGGGGGCCCGGGGGCGAACGCTTTGGAACTGAGGGATGTGCAGACACGCAGCCCCTCTGGGCCTCCAGCTCCCCGTCTGGATGGAGGGCCTCAGAGACGCCTGAAAAGGCTAAAATTAGCCCCCTGTTTCCCGCTCGCAGGCCTCATCACCAGCCCTGCGAGCGCTCATTAAAGCCTAACCGCCAGCTCTGGCTCTGAGTGGCAGCTCGCTCAGGCACCGCAGTGCCACAGCCGGAAGTCAGGCCGTCTCCCAGAACCGAACCTCAGCGCAGCGATAGAGTTTGACAGAGTGATGATCTCTCACTCATAAACACACAAACGCGCTGAGAGCTGAACTCGCTGGTCCCGTGCTCTCAGATTGATTCCCGTCCGCCTTTTTTTTTGTTTGACAGAGGCGATCAGACGCGGCATTAAGTGCTGAGTGAGCACTGCTAGGTTTGGATGGGTGCTGGATGTGCTCTGCTTGCAGTGAGATGGGCGTGTGTGTGCGCGCGCGTGTGTGTGTGTGTGTGCTGAAAATAGCTGCGTCGCAGCCCTGGGACAGAGGCCGTATTTTACAGCGCTGTGTGGCTGTCCCAGCCTCACCGCTCTGGCTCCTCCCGGCGTCGGGGGGCCGGGGGGTGAAGTCCGTCTCGCGGGGAGTGGCCGTGCACGCTGCAGGGAGCAGCTCTGAAAGCCGGCTCTGTTAGGAGGGGAAAAACGCTCTGCACCTGGACTCTCCTGCACCAAAGCTGCCCTGGCACCGGGGGCCGGGTGATGCGGCGTTTCCGTGGCGATTCCCGCGTCAGCACCGCACGCGCAGGACGGAGCCGAACCCTCCGACCGGCTCCGTGAGGGAGCCAGGGCCCTCCGACCGCTAATGAGATTTTAATATGTACAGCATGTACCGCTGGATGGCTTACCCAGGCCTGACAGAAAATGTGTGCAAATTCATTTGATCCTCTTTTAAGGGCCCTTTGTCTCCTAATATTTTTCCGGCTCTGATGAAATATCGAAATTCCTGTGTGCCCGCTGCGTTCTGCCGCTCACACGCTATGAGACTGAGAGAGGCCGCCCCTCCCAGCAGCAGCACCCCCCTCCCCACAGCAGCCCCCCTCCCTGTCCCGGCGCAGGGAGGGGATTTTCTCGGCAAGATTACAGCACCGTTCCTGCGGTTCTGCTCCGGTGCGGTCTGGGCCCGTTCCTGCGGGGATCCGGACGGAACCGGACGGGCGCGGCCCACAGCAGTCTTTCCTGAACCTCTCCCCTCGGCAGGTGGCTGCTGTCAGTGACTCTTAAAGCGTCATCGTGTTTGGCAGCATCACCTGGATTCCCGCATGACGAGGAGTGGCAGCATGTACCAACACGAATCCATAGTACTGCTTTCAGCAGTATAGCTACAGTACTCTACAGTATGTGCAGTGTAATGCTGTTCACTTAAAGACCATCAGTGTTGGGTTAGCGAGCAGGTAGCAAGCAGAATGCAGCTGCAGTAGTTTGTATGTAGTCGGATTACATCGGTAAGTTTATTTCATGCAAGTTACCTGCCTGACAGATGGCTAGCAGTGGAAGTGTGTGTGATGCTTCTGATTTCAGGTGACCTGATTTCACTGTTTTACCGGGAGCGAAATGGCTCATTAATTCTGGCCGTACAGTGCAGAGCTCCGGCCCTCCTCGGGTCGTGGAACCCCTCACAGTTCGCAATCAAATCAAGCCCAATTTAGGAGCGTCGAGATCAGGACTGTACGCCACGGTTCAGGCTGTCGTACTGTATGATTGCAGCAGCACAGAGTAATCAGGGAGGCAGTGGCGAGGGGAAGGTCAGAATCGGATCCGCAATCCAGCTTTGGCGACTTTGAAAGCGTACCTGAACGGACTGCGCCCGCGTTTTGTATGCTGCTGTTGACTGAAGCTCCCTGGCCGGTTCTCCCCGGCGCTGCTCTCCCTCTCTGTGGTCAGATGACATGACTGAGCCGGAGCGGTGGCAGGCAGTCAGTCCCGCCACGGCTGCAGCTCAGAGAGAGCCGGGTCCTCGGCCTGCCCGTGAGACTCCCTCGCCTTCCCCTACGCCATCGCTGTTTTCATCGTCTCATGACCGCCCACCCACCACTCCGAGCTGCGCTCAAGCTGTCGGCTCTTTGGCCGGGGAAATTTTTTATTTATTTTTTTTTAAACGTTCTTGTGAGGCACAGCGGTTGCATCAGAGACCGTGCAGGAAGTCTGCGTCTAGATTGCGGGAGCTGATATCAGACCTGTCCGCTTGCGCTTTCTCTGTGCTGTAGCTGAATGTCGATCAGTCTGTACCCCCCTGTGTGTTTCTGCTTAAAACAGTGGAACAGCGCTCCCCATTTAACTGGGGTTCCATCAGATGCTGTGCTGTAAACGGTGTGGGCATGGAAATTTTGATTCCGTTTTGATGTGCCCGGCTCTGTTTTGGAACGCCAGTTTCCCGGTGAAAATGGAAAACCCGTTTCCCAAGGTCGAATGGGCCGTCCTGGAGCGGATTCGGTGCTCACTGAAAAGCAGGGGGCCTGGCTTTCTGCTCAGGTCTCTGCGTGGTTAAAAAACAGGGCCATCTGCATCGCTGGAGAACTGAAGGGGGTCTGGTGGAGACATTTGTGCTTTTGAATTCTTACTGGCTACATGACAAGTATTCTCATTGAACAGTTGTGCGGTGGGGGGAAGAGGCGGGGGGTTGTGTAGGAATGCGACCGGCACAGCCCAGCTGAAGGTCTTTGAAAAGCTCTCCAACTGTCTCTCTCTCTCCCGATCTCGATAAGCCTCCTGTCCTCGTACTTGGGGGGGGGGGGGGGGACAGTCAGGGCCCTCTCTTCCACCGCCGGGGGTTGTGGGGGGGAGGGTGGCGGGGGGTTACGGAGTCGAATTGCAGTGGAATTTTAACCATTGAGATGAAAAGTGCTTTGGAGGGAGGTCAGCCGTGTCGATCAGCGGGGATTGTGCTGTGTTGGGAATGCGTTTCCTCCACATTAGCTCGCCGTCGGGGCTGCATGCAGCCTGCCTGCTCGGCATTCTGATGTAAGGTGAAAAGGATAACGCAGTTAGCTCAGTCCGAGGGGGTAAGACGACTCCCCATGCCATATCAGGTTAGGAATGCGAAACTCAGGAAACTCAAGCGTTCTGTGAAACCCCGCCAGCTAATCCCCCAGCTTTTCTCTTTTCCTTTTGTCTTTTCAGGAGTTTTCGGAGTTTGCCGCGGCCTCTCGTTGGATTTAAACCTCGCCTCACTGAAGACAGCCATGGAATCGGTAAGCATCTGGCTTCCTAAGCTCTGACCTTCCCGGGTTTTGCGGGGCTGCTACCCTGTTTGTTTCCGGGGTGGGACTGTGAGGTCTGCAGAAATGAAAGCTGACTGCTGTTCTCTGGACGTGACCGGTACGAGGCGGCCGCTTCTTTGCCGTTTCCGTGGTGAATCTGTCGTTTTACGGCTCGTCCGGCAGCGTGGGTGTTGGGGCGAGACGGCATGCACTTCAATCACTCGCACCTGAGCGAGGGACCGTTGCCGTGGTATCTGTAATCAGCACCGGTGAGGAAGTTGCCACACTGGTGTTTCCACTCAGAATAAGCAGCTTAGACTCCTGTATCTCAGGGAAGATTATGACCGATTACCGAGTGTTTTTAAGTGCCCTGGCCTGAGCTGGCTGCGCTGGTGATCCGCTGTGCCTGCGGTCTGTGACGGGTTCACAGAGGAAAGGTGGCGCTCTCAGCTGCTCTGTAATCACCGAAACGGGTGTAAACGCCGCGGGATTTCCGGGCCCCAGCCGGGGCAGCGAGTCGGGCCGTTCCGGTTGGTTTGCGGCTCTGAGCGGGGTTGTGTCCGGGCCCCTCCCTCGGTCCCCTTTAGTGGTGGGGCGGTGGGGACTCCTGCCAGCAGGTTGCTGCTTGCTCGCTCACTCGGTGGCTTGCGTGTGCTGAGAGCTGCATGAGGGGAAGAGGACTTCAAAAGGGGATTTAGCTGTAAGCTGCTTGTGTCCTTAAGGGGGACAGGCCTGACCAGGGCAGACGTGGAAATACTCATTTTGAATTTTGAATTATAAAGACCTCCCTGTGTCTGTTGGACACAGAAGCGAGGTGCAGAACCGCAGAAACATGCAGCTCTGTCCTGCACCTGTGCTGATGGCCCACACCTGGCGCTGTGCAGCCACACCTGGTGCTGTGCTAGTGTAGGCGTGCGTGTGTGAGAGAGAGAGCAGCAGGGCTGGTGTGTGTGTGTGTGTGTGTTTGCCATCTCCTCTCTCAGACTGTGCAGTCGAAGTGGGTCAGAGCTCCCTCCCTGGAAGCGTGTCAGTAGCAAGCAGTCGTCCCTCTCCTGCGTGGAGCTCATGTGACCGTGCAGTGCCTCGTGGGTATGCAGCGCGGCCAGAGCCAGAGTCCCTTCTCCCTCTCTCCCTCTCTGTGTCCCTCCCTGCATCTCTTCCTCCCTCTCTCTCTCCCTCTCTATCGCTCTCCCTCCCTGTTTCCCTCTCTCTCTCCCTCCTTCCCTGCCTCCCTCTCTCCCTCTCTCCCCCTTCCCTCACTGCCTCCCCGTCTCCCTGCCTCTCTCCTTCCCTCTCTCCTTGCCTCTCTCCCTCCCCGTCTCCCTGCCTGCCTCCCTCCCTCCCTCTCTCCCTCTTTCCCTCCCCGTCTCCCTGCCTCTCTCCTTCCCTCTCTCCCTCCCCATCTCCCTCCCTCCCTCTCTCCCTCCCTCTCTCCCTCTTTCCCTCCCCGTCTCCCTCACCCTGCAGCGCGGAGCTGCTGCTGTTAGCTGTGACTGCAGGCGGGTGCAGGCCGTGTCTGATTCCTGTTGCCAGTGCTGCTCTGGCTCTCTCTCTCTTCCCCCTTCCTCCTCGCTCTCCCCATGTGACGCCTCACATGGTTTCCAGGCATCCGGGGCCGTAAATCAAAGTCAGACTTTTATTTTTAACTGCTCGGCCTCTGTGCTCCCCCCCCCCAGATGTGAATGGCACGGGGCTCTGTGCAGGAGTGACGCTCTCCCCCCTGCCTATAACAGAGGTGCGCACGGTGACATTTTAGCACATTCAGCCAGCCCACAGCCACTGAGCAAAGATCCTGTCAGTCTCACCCCCATCCACGAAACACACACACTCTTTATGTGTAGCATTATTACCATTCAGTTTGTTATCCATGCTCTTGTCCAATAAAAATACCTTATTTTGAAGATTTTTCTGTCTTCATTATTCAAGGTAGTACTACATTAACCTGCAGAAAATAGCAGTAACTAAACTAATGTGCTCATTAACCTTCCAGAGCTCAAATTAGCAGGACAAGAAACACACGGCGCCTGAGCAGGTAATCGATGAGCGGCCGGGCGGCCCCTCGCAGACAGCCCCGCTGCAGTGCGTTCTGGGAAGGAGCGTTAGCTGCAGAGGGACGTGCTGCGCAGTGCTGCACCGCTGCGCTGCACCGCTGCTGCAGATGAAAGACCCCCCCGCCCCCTCCCCCCTCCTCCTGGCTGTGAGAGGGCTTTCTCCTCCGGACGCCGGCCCTCGCTGGGATCGCTCTGCGGCTCTCGGAGCAGGGGAAGCTGTCGCTGCCAGTCATATTGCATAACTGGCACAGCCGCGGCAGAGACGACCAAAGGGTCTCTGTTCCCGCTCCGCCCTCGCGTCCTCCAGGCTCGCATGCTAATGCTGCACTGGAAGAGTGCGTGTGTGTGTGCGTGTGTGTGTGTGCGCGCGTGTGTGCGCGTGTGTGCGCGCATGTGTGCGTGCGTGCGCACGTGTGCGTGCGTGCGCCTCCGAACAAGCGGAGCTCTGTGGGGCCGGAGCAGCACCCGGGACTGAGCTCTGAGGACAATCCTCTTCCCCATTTTACCTCCCCTCTAAGACCTGTCCGTTCGGCCAGGCTTGGTTTTTATGTTTTTGAATGCCACTCTGCTCTGGGTCACTGGCCTCTTCTTCCAGCACTGTTTTCCCTGCTGGCTGCGCAGTCTAAGTAGTGCTGTAGTGTAGGCCTGCAGTCACAGCTGTGCAGATCCATGCGTTGCGTGGCTCTGTGGGTGTAGGAGTGACACACAGTGGGAAATGGAGTGTTGGGCTGCGTGATGTGGGGGTCAGTGTTGAGTTAAGCGCTCCACTCTATGTGTGTAGAGCTGAATAGGCCTGGGCTGTCATGTCACTGTTTCTGCATGCTGTCAGCAGGGTGCAGCGTGAAGGAAGCCGCCGTATTGAACAGAGGCGTGCTGGGAAGGGCTTTGGGCTGGTCGTTAGCAGCGTGACGCCGGCTGCTCCGGGTCGTTAGAGCGCAGCGTTAGGGCAGGCCGCGTTAGAGCCCCGGCCCTCGAGGGTGACGTCACCGCGGCAGCGTTCGATCGGCCGGGACTCCGCAGCCGCTCTGTTCCGCTCCATAAACGCCGTCCAGCCGCTGAGCTGGGGCTTCCTCTGCTGGGGGCCACGTTTCGGCGGGACAGGGCCGCGTTTCGGCGGGACAGGGCCGCGTTTCGGCGGGAGAGGGCCGCATTTCGGCGGGACAGGGCCGCGTTTCAGCGGGACAGGGCCGCGTTTCGGCGGAAGAGGGCCGCGTTTTCGCGGTGTGATGGCTGGAGGCCGCTGAGCTGGGGCTTCCTCTGCTGGGGGCCGCGTTTCGGCGGGAGACTCCCCATCCTTGCAGGAGAGTGCAGCTGCAGCTCAGCGGCCGCGTTTTCGCGGTGTGATGGCTGGAGGCTGCTGAGCTGCAGCTGCACTCTCCTGCAAGGATGGGGAGTCTCGGCTCGGCTCTATTTTCCGGGGCTCTGTTCTCCGGTCACTTCAGAGAGCTCTCTCTCTAGCACTCCATTGAAAGGCAGTTTGTCACACGTCATTAGAGCCCCACGGTGCCTTTGCCAGCAAACCTGCAGGCCCTGAATGTATCATATTCCCCTGTTTATTTTCCCTGGCGCCTGGTTGCACGGCGACCGTCCCGACTGGGCCAGACCCGGCGGTGCTTCGGCTTCACCGTGCCGCCTGTCCGAGGCCGATCGGAGCCTGCCGGGATTCAGTCGGGCTACAGGGCCACACCTGGAGGCTTTGCACTTAGAGGGTTACCTGTGATGTAAGCGCTGTGAAGGGAATAAAAGCAGGGAGGAAGGAGCAGCTGCGAGCACCGTGGCATCCGCCAATGAGGATGCATCCACTGACCGCACTCATGGGCCTGCAGCCTTCACCTCCCACCTTCTGAGCGTGTGAGTGTCCGCCTGCTCTGGCCTCAGTGGGGGAGAGGCAGGGTGTGTCGGGTGGATGGCTGTGCTCGTGTCTCTCTGAAGGTCCTCAACACAGCCCTCTGTGGCAGGTAGAGCCGCCGGCCTCCCGGATACGCCTCCTCTCCGCGGTCACCACGGAGACGGCCGCCCCCTCCCGCGGCGCTGCGCTCGTCAGGAGGGGGTCTCGGGAGTCAAGGCCGTCCGCGCGCCGCTGCCATTGAAACCCCTCCCACGGCCCGGGAGCGGCGGAGGAGAGTGTGGGCGGCGGAATGAAAAGGACAGATAATGAGGGAGCGCAGCTCAAGGCGCACGTGTGAGAGATCCGGCCTCGCTCTCCCGCTCTGAATGCAGCCTCTCGCACAGTCAGAACACACTGTGTTCTCCACTGACAAAGGGAGAGTAATCTGCTTTCCACCGATTCGTCCAGGGATACCTGGGCTTGTTCCTTTTGGAAGACGCAAAGGTGGACGGTTTTGGTTTTGTCCCTGAGGGGCGGTGTCAGCCGACCTGTCCGAGCACTGGAAGTGACAACAGGTTATTTGGGGAGAGGAGAGATTATTCTGTTTATCTCTGAATGACTCTGAAGAGCTGTCCCCTCACAGTGGAGCTGCTGTCTATTTCGCTGCTGTTCTCTCCGGCTCAGTCAGGTGAAGGCAGTGACCTCCCTCCCCCTAAATCCATGAGGGTTTTGGCCCTTTCAGACTTACTAAAGCCCCCTGATTTTGGTGGCAGCTTCTGTAGTGTCCAGCCATGTGCAAAAGCCGTGGTTTAATCTATCTTGTGACACGGCGGTGCGTTTTGAATTACGCCGCGTGGGGATTTGCGTGGTGCCGGTGCCCTCTGCCTTCAGCGGCGTGTTTTCTGACACACTCGGCTGTGTGCGTAACGCTGGTCTCCCTGCAGCACCCTCTCCCAGAGCCTCCCGCTCCTCTCACCCTCCCTGAGAAGCCCAAAAACAGCGCCTCGTCAAGCGGCGAGACCAGCACAGCACACTGCAGAAACTTGGTGGAACAAATGAGTGTTTTTCCTTTAATTCAGCCGAAATGGGCCCTCCAACAGTGCCTCCTGGCTGGCTGAGGGAGTGTGTGTGTGTGTGTGTGTGTGTGTGTGTGTGTGTGTGTGTGTGTGTGTCGGTACGGTTGGTTTAGCTCTCAGACTAGGTGATTAAAGAGCAGGAGAGAGCCGTGTTGACTCCTGTATTGTTTTGGAGACATTCTTTCAGCGCGTTTTCAACTTGGCCCACCATCTGTGATTGGATTCTGGTAAACGGCATGTATTTTTATCTCTGTTTCTGACAGGAGAGTTAAAAGGTTTTTTTTTTTTTTTTGCTGTTATTGGTCTAGAACAAAATGTCAAGTGGCAGGAGTGTGAATATACACAAGGTCTGCTCCACAGCTGTTTATGGTAGCGTTCGCGCCGTAGGAACATGGGTGACACCGGTGATGAAAGAGGCTCTTAGGAGAGATGAATTGGTCATCCCTTCTTTCTTACCTCTCACCCTTAATTGGTCACTGCTACTTTACTGGCCTGTCCCCCTCTGGATCGGTCTGAAAGAGCTTAAAGGCAGTGAGTTTTCTGCCCCTGTTTTGTAGGGTTAGGTGGTGTGGCAGTGTGCCAGAAAGAGCAGGGAGTGGCAGCCAATCACGTGAGCAGGCTGTGTGGTTGCTGTCTGGCCCCTCCCCTCTCAGTAGCCCCTCCCCTTGTGAGGGTGACGCTCCTGTTTTTCCCCTGGGCTGCTGCCAGCTCTGTCGCTCTCTCTCTCCCTCTCTCTCTGTCTGTCTCTGTCGCGCCCCTTCTCTCTCTGGATCATAATGACTCTGCTGTTTGGCTGTGGCTGCAGATTTGGAATTTGGATGCTGTGTGGGGGTGCTGAACTCAGACCCGGAGAGGGGCAGAGAGGGTGGGGCCAGGTCTCTGGGTTTGCACACCTGGCGCGGGCCTTTCTGCCAGCATTGCACTGGTACAGCTCCAACTCTCCATTCACACCTGCCAGAACCCCCCAGGTTCATCCCAGGGGTCCAGGTGATGCGGTCTTTTCTGAGGCGGCTGTTTAACTGAATGCAGGAACTACACATGAACTCTGCATTGCCCATCTATTACCTGTCCTTGACTGCAGTAATATCGCCATCATCGCTGCTCCTTTGTGCCGATCCCCTTCCACCCCTGTGCCTCGGTGCACTGGTCTGGAGTGTCGGTGAAGTTGCAAGGCTTCCCCATGTCCCCGGCCAGGCTGGATCAGTGTGCTCAGAGTTAGGGAATGCTCCCTAACAAAGGCCGTCTGTTAGGTCTGGAGCAGTGAGACCGCTTACTAAGAGCCTGTCCGCTGGGGGTTAGCGGTAGCGTGTCTCGGCAGCACCCCGAACCCACTGCAGATCAGCCTTCGGCCAGGTGAAATCCCGCACCTTTTTGTTGGCCAGCTTCCTAAATCCTGAAGTTATTTCAGGTCTGCTCACACCAGCATTTATTAAATCATACCCTCGCATAAGCTCTTACCCATACAGCAAAACCGAGCCCTTCAGGTGGTTTCCTCCTCTTGGCTTTGCACTTGTTAACCCTCGTTACAGAAACTGGATTGGTGTCTCTTTCCGTGGAAGTTTATGTGAAGAATGTTGTCGGTCTGGATCAGCTGCTGAAGATCCCCTGCTTGTTCTGAGCGGGAGGCCTGGTAGGTGTGTGTTTGTGAGTGTGGGGTTTACCGTGGTGAAAGGGCTTCCAGCCGCCTGTTTGCTCCAGGTCACCTCATAAGGGCCGCAGCACAAAGAGTCTGTAAGAGCCATTTTATTAGCCTCCCTAGCTGTGGGGAGGAACAGGCCGGTGCTGTCGAGTCTGACTACTCCTGTGTCCTCGAGTCTGTGCAAGTTTAGCCCTCCTTCAGCCGGATAGACGTTCTGTTGAATGCTTTTGTCTGTGTTGAATGGCGCCGTTATTCTTGGAGTATTCCAGTGTGTCCAGTCTTAGTTCCGCTTTGATTTCAGCTCCTTTCCCTGGGCCTGGATCTGTCCTCAGCCCTCAGGTCATCTGTGTGTCTGTCTGTGTGTGGCTGCCTGTCTGTGTCTCTTCTGGGTGTGTGTGTGTGTGTGTGTGTGTGATGCTGTATATGTTGTGTTAAAGAGCACTCGTGTGTGTGTGTGTGTGTGTGTGTGTGTGTGTGTGTGTGTGTGTGTGTGTTGCTGTATATGTTGTGTTAAAGAGCACTCGTGTGTGTGTGTGTGTGTGTGTGTGTGTGTGTACACACTTGCCGTGTCGTGTCTGTACACGTTCCTGTCGGTTTACCTCCAAAGCCCACAGTCTTACTGCGTGTCGTGTTCTCTTTAAAGCTTTAGATTTCAGGGAAGCATTAGCACTGACGCAGCTGAAAGGGTTAACCTGGCCGGGTGTGCTCCGGATCCAGGTGTTCCTCTAATTCTGGCTTCAGAGAGGCGGCAGCCACTTCATGTGGGCCTTCACTGTTCCCCCCCGATTCCTGGCTTTGATTCGCTTACAGCTGGCCTGCTGGAATCGTCACACAATCGGCCCCGACTTGTATACAGGGGAGAATTCATGCTTGGAATTGTAATTGCTCTTGTATGTGAGGAAGTATGTGTGTGTGTTTCTGCCCCCCCCCCATCTGAAGTTTCCATATGTACACACAGCTGAGGGTGTAGAGGCTGTTGCTTAAACAGCTCTCTTACACAATATTAACATTCTGAGCAGAAAAGTGGAGGGAGGGGGGTGGGGGGGGGGCGGAGCAGGCGACTCGGCCAGGAAATAGTTCTCTTTTTTTCAAACTGCCATCCGAGATGAGTCCTTTCTGTTAAAGCCTTTCATTTTCGCCTTTCCCCCACCCACCTTCCTCCTGATGCATTAAACATCTCAAAGCAGTGCACTCCAATCTGCCCCGACACCTCTGGGCTGTGCATCGATCGCAGTAACCGCAGGCGTTTAAGAGGGGCCAAATGTGTCAGTGCACAGGTAGAGGGGCTGTTTAAAGGAGCGGAGTGTGTCAGTGCACAGGTAGAGGGGCTGTTTAAAGGAGCGGAGTGTGTCACTGCACAGGTAGAGGGGCTTTTTAAAGGAGCGGAGTGTGTCAGTGCACAGGTAGAGGGGCTTTTTAAAGGAGCGGAGTGTGTCAGTGCACTGGTAGAGGGGCTTTTTAAAGGAGCGGAGTGTGTCAGTGCACAGGTAGAGGGGCTTTTTAAAGGAGCGGAGGGTGTCACTGCACAGGTAGAGGGGCTTTTTAAAGGAGCGGAGTGTGTCACTGCACAGGTAGAGGGGCTTTTTAAAGGAGCGGAGTGTGTCACTGCACAGGTAGAGGGGCTTTTTAAAGGAGCGGAGGGTGTCACTGCACAGGTAGAGGGGCTTTTTAAAGGAGCGGAGGGTGTCACTGCACAGGGAGAGGGGCTTTTTAAAGGAGCGGAGTGTGTCAGTGCACTGGTAGAGGGGCTTTTTAAAGGAGCGGAGTGTGTCAGTGCACTCTTAGAGGGGCTTTTTAAAGGAGCGGAGTGTGTCAGTGCACAGGTAGAGGGGCTTTTTAAAGGAGCGGAGTGTGTCACTGCACAGGTAGAGGGGCTTTTTAAAGGAGCGGAGTGTGTCACTGCACAGGTAGAGGGGCTTTTTAAAGGAGCGGAGTGTGTCACTGCACAGGTAGAGGGGCTTTTTAAAGGAGCGGAGTGTGTCACTGCACAGGTAGAGGGGCTTTTTAAAGGAGCGGAGTGTGTCAGTGCACAGGTAGAGGGGCTTTTTAAAGGAGCGGAGTGTGTCAGTGCACAGGTAGAGGGGCTTTTTAAAGGAACGCAGTGTGTCACTGCACAGGTACAGGGGCTTTTTAAAGGAGCGGAGTGTGTCAGTGCACAGGTAGAGGGGCTTTTTAAAGGAGCGGAGGGTGTCACTGCACAGGTAGAGGGGCTTTTTAAAGGAGCGGAGTGTGTCACTGCACAGGTAGAGGGGCTTTTTAAAGGAGCGGAGTGTGTCACTGCACAGGTAGAGGGGCTTTTTAAAGGAGCGGAGGGTGTCACTGCACAGGTAGAGGGGCTTTTTAAAGGAGCGGAGGGTGTCACTGCACAGGTAGAGGGGCTTTTTAAAGGAGCGGAGTGTGTCAGTGCACTGGTAGAGGGGCTTTTTAAAGGAGCGGAGTGTGTCAGTGCACTCTTAGAGGGGCTTTTTAAAGGAGCGGAGTGTGTCAGTGCACAGGTAGAGGGGCTTTTTAAAGGAGCGGAGTGTGTCACTGCACAGGTAGAGGGGCTTTTTAAAGGAGCGGAGTGTGTCACTGCACAGGTAGAGGGGCTTTTTAAAGGAGCGGAGTGTGTCACTGCACAGGTAGAGGGGCTTTTTAAAGGAGCGGAGTGTGTCACTGCACAGGTAGAGGGGCTTTTTAAAGGAGCGGAGTGTGTCAGTGCACAGGTAGAGGGGCTTTTTAAAGGAGCGGAGTGTGTCAGTGCACAGGTAGAGGGGCTTTTTAAAGGAACGCAGTGTGTCACTGCACAGGTACAGGGGCTTTTTAAAGGAGCGGAGTGTGTCAGTGCACAGGTAGAGGGGCTGTTTAAAGGAGCGGAGTGTGTCAGTGCACTGGTAGAGGAGTTTTGGAGAGGGTACAAGCTAAGCCAACCTGTGTCTGCTTAGAGATCGTGGAGATGAGTCCATTGGTGCTTCTGTGGCCTAAAACCCCAGCATGCTCTCTGCTAGCCTCGGACAGGCCTGCTTCACTCTGCCAGCCACATACACATCTCATGACGACTGCATGCTACTGTGCTGTAAATGACCTGGCCGGTCCCCTGCCTCTGCGATTGGTCAGCTGTTCTATGAAAATGATCTCCGTTTAGCACACAGCCCTCCCCGGAGACGTGCGCTCTTTGCAGGCTGAAAGGGTCCAGACAGCCGTGAACTGCACCAGGTTTATGGCAGCGCTGACACCACACCACGCGGCCCCTCCCTCCTCCCCCTCCCCTCCTGTTCGCTGATAATCTTTGGCTCCCAGCCAAGTCGGTCAGATGACTTGTTTCCGTGTAAGAACAGTCTGGATCCGTGTCTAATACAAGCAGAAGTCATCGCAGCAAGTCAAAACACAGGCTACCAGAGAGCTGTGCTTCTCTCCAGTAAAAACAGTCAGATCCTCTCTCTTTCAGGTGAGCCCTGTTAGGGCTCTTGTGCGTGAGGTTGAATGTCTATTTTCATTTTGCACTTCCCCCCCAAAAAAAGAAAAAAACCCAAGTGAAAAATGTAGGTCTTCCTCGGAGAGGGGTTTTACACACAGCCCCGTTAACCAGCGATCAATTATTGCTGAGCAAACTTTATGGATGAAACGCTCGCTCTCCTCGGCCGGTGCGCGTGAAGAGAACCTGCGGAGAAAATCGATACCGGCTCAGTTATTGATGACAGGAGGGAGATGCTGCAGAGGGCAGCTCTCGCAGCGAGGAGACCAGCCCAGGAGCTCAGCAGCCCAGGAGCTGGGCCCACAAAGGGCTGCTGCCTGGTCACAGCAAGGTGACAGAGGTGCTCGTGGGAGGTGCTGGTCCTCGTGGGAGGTGCTGGTCCTCGTGGGAGGTGTCACTCCTCCGTGGTGTTGTCCCCTCCGGTGGTCAGCGTGAGCGTCGGATCTGTGCGTGGCTTTGCCTGCCAGTGTTGGGATGCATTACGCGAACTCACCGTGCAGCCTGAGCGCAAACCGATGATGTCACCAGGCCACGGATTTAAAAAAAAAAAAAAAAAAAGTCCCCCCCCCCCCCGCCCTGTGGCCTGAAACACAAAGCCCTGTCACCCCTGTGGCCTGGGAGGGCGGGGGGGGGGGGGGGGGGATTAGAGGGCTGGCAGGAAGGAGCCCCTGCTCTGTCTGTCAGGACGGCTGGCCTTTGTGTGAGGGGGATGAAAGAGGTATTTTGTGCTTTATCCACACGCAGGCCTCATCTTGCCTTGAGAGGAAATCCAGGGCTTTGGTCTGCCTCTGTTCCCTGTGCTGGATTGGCACCTCTGAGAGCTATCTTCTTCTCTCCTCTTTTCTCAGCCTTTTTCTCTCTCCCTTCCCTTGTTCTCTCTCTGTCTGTCTGTCTTTTCCTTTGTCTGTCTCTTCCTTTCTGTCCTTTCTTTCTCACTTTGTTGCTTTCTCTCTCTCCATCCTCCTGCCTCTCTCCCTCTCTCCCCCTCCTCACTATTTCCCTCTCCCCCTCCTCCATCTCTCCCACTCTCCCTCTTTCCCTGTTTCCCTCCTCCTCTCTCCGCCGCTCTCCCTCTCTCCCCCTCCTCTCTCTCTCCCACTCTCCCCCTCTCCCCTTCTCTCTCCCTCCCTCCACAGTTTCTCCTCTTCATGTCTCCTGGCACTCAGAGAGAATGCACGGCCCCTCCCTACTCCTGCTTTCTCTCCATCCCATTGAGCGTGCGGAGCTGTTCAGAACACTCTGTGCACATAAATACACCACTGGAATTGTAAACGGTTGAGTGCAGGGCTGCTTGCATCTCAGGGATGACAAGGCAGAACTCGGAATACCACAATAACCCAGCAGCTACAATATGTAAATGAAGGGACTCTCCAGAGGACATGACATCACTAACCGCACAGAGCCCCTCCCCCTGCCAAACGGTTGCTTATTGTTTGCCTTACACAGTGAGCGTTTGGCTTCTCCATGGTGACGCCTCTCAGACTTGGCATGGTGTAAGATCCCGGCTCTGGTGTTTGCCTTGGGCTCTGTGGAGTCGGGGGTGTGTCTTCCCCTGCCGCTGCACCCGCTGGCCTCTGGATTGCACTCGTAATCCTTCAAAAGTGGCATGCGCACCAGATTACCACACCTGGCACTTGGGTGCCCTGTGAGGCGTTATGGGTAAGGGCAGTCCCTGGAGCCAGGTAGCGAAGTCTGTGACAACATAGACCAGGACAAGGTAGCGTGCATTCACTGTTAAATGGTGAAATGGTAAATGGACTGCATTTGTGTAGCGCTTTTCTAGTCATTTGAGTACTCAAAGCGCTTTACAGTTATATGCCTCACATCTACCTACCAGTGGCAGAGGCTGCCATACAAGGTACCAACTGGCCACTGGGAGCTGTTGGGGGTTCAGTGTCTTGCTCAAGGACACTTCGACACTCTGCCAGGAGGAGCCAGATTCGAACCAGGGACCTTCCAATCCCCAGTCGACTGCTGTACCTCCTGAGCCACTGTCACCCCACTGTTAGAGCAGGCAGGGGAGAAAACAGACTTCCAAAATAACCTTCCAAGCCAAAGGTTGTAGGTACAGTTAGGTGGGGCTCTGATGTCGTTCCCTTGAGCAAGACACTGAATCGGTAAATATCCAAACGTGCAAACGGATGTTGTAAAAATGTGAGTTGTGCAGGTTGCTCTGAATGAGGATGTTTACTGTAGCAATAAATAAATTGTGCGAGTTCTCATTCATGCACATCTGTGGTAAATCTGTTATCTGACTTATGAGGTGCGAATCTGGGCGCACATCACACACACAGCAGGACTATTTTGGGCCCTGTGTTGTGTCGGGCAAACCGCAGAAAGTGGCACAGTTACGAGACGCTGGTGTTAGTGTGGTGAGGTGGTTCAGCATAGGTCCCTGAAATGGAGGCCCCTCTGAAACTGCGTTCTCTGAAGCGGTCCTGCCGCCGGCGTGGCCGGTTCACCGGGTTCTCCACGGCCGGAGGGGCCGGGGCGCGGCGCGTTTCCGCCGATGCGCCAGGCGGTGACTCAGAGCGGCGGAATAGGCCGTCCGTTCTGAGGCAGAAATAGCAGCGTAATTATCATATTTCTCATTCCGCGCTCTGACTGCAGGCGAAGGCTGCAGCTCCTGTGTTGCACTGTGAGGAAGGAACCGGCTCTGACGAAGGCTGTCTCTGAACATCCACAGCATTTCCCCAGCGTCCGTGCAGGGCCTTCACACATTTCACGGCCTGCCGCGGTTCTGCTGATCCATTGCTTGGCTTTTGGGGTTTACTCTTGCCGGTTCTGCCTGCTCTTTCCTGCCATCCCGTGCTGCAGTTGTTTCTGCTTTTTATCTTTCCCCCGACGCCCCACACAATCCCTCTGCGTTTGCGGGTTTCACTTGCGCGGATAGCAATGAGAGGCACATGCTTGCAGCCTCGTGGTCCAAACAAACACAGATGAAGGCTGCTCTGGTATGAGGGCATTTTAAGGCATGTTTTTAGCACTGGGTTTTAGCAAGAAGGCTGCTGAGTATATTATTCTTTTCTACTTTTGCTTTGTCCCCCTTGGGTAAGGAGAGGAGCAGAGTGCTTGATCATGGGCCTTGGCCTTGTTTTGTTATTCCCAGACTCTGTGAGTAAAGTGCACTTGGGTCAAATCCGTGCCTTTTTGAAGTTTGGTTGGAATTTGGGAAGGGCAGCATTTGCTGTTCATGTTCAATTCAGAACCATGGAAGGGCTCTGTGTTTTCTGCTAACCTCTCAGACTGATCTGGGGTCAGGGTTGTGGCCCTGCACTGTGGTTCAGGAGTGTAAGCGCAGGAGTGAAATCTCGCGGTTGTCAGTCGGCTCACAGTCTCACAGCTACCACAGGAAGGTCCCCTGACTGGGGCAGTTCTCGCTGTTTAATCTCCTTCAGCAGCGGAACTCGCTGAAACCCCGGGCTGCCGCTGGCAGAAGTGGTCAGATGAAGGATTTAGCCGTTTTTACCACTGCGCAGATCCGAGCTGCCGTGCAGAGAGTTGAACCCGGGCTCTGCAGCTCCAACATCCTCCTCCAGATGACTAGAGCCGCCAATTAGCAGCAATTGGTGCTTTCGCACCAGAGTCGTGATGGAGTTTCCGAAGTTTCGCCCCCCCTCTCATTAGCTGTGCTCTCTCCCTCGGCTGTGAGAACGCCATTATTTACCCGCTCTGCTGAAAGCCGCTGTTCCATCAGATTGCATCAGCCGGATTTACGGCGGGGCGGCGGATTCCAGCGCGCCACTCCTCCGAGGAGACTGGATCCATGCAGCAGATAAGCTCACGGTGGTGGGAGCGGCGGGAGAGGCGGAAACGGCGTCTGCCGTGCGCCTTCACACCTGCTCGCCAACCAGGAGAGAACGGGAGGCAAAGCCAAGCTTTGCTGCTGGAGGGCTTCACCACAGATTTACTGACCCGACAGTTTAGCTCCGGGTGCTTCGCATCAGAAGTTCTGATTCTCCCATAAGCTGCAGAAGGGATGAAGGAGCAGATATCTGGCCATAATGCAGAATATCTGTGATCTTGCTGTACGGAAACAAGGAGCTCAGTCGGCAGGCTGGCTCCTCTCAGACTGTGTGGACCTGTATACAGCCCCTTCCCTTCTGGTTGGGTCTGCAGTGATGGTTTGCTGGTCAGATGAGTGAAATGCATGGTTTGTAATGGCAGAAGGTTGTGTTTTGGTTTTGCAGAATCCTGCTATCAGCATGCTGGCTGGTGCCTCTGGTCCTCTGGCTGGCGATCTGCATGCCGACGTCTCCCCCTCCCGTTTCCAGTTCAGCGGTTTTACAAACAAAGCCCCTTAATGGTGACCTTCACACAGCAGTGGATAATTCTCAATCATGTGTTAATCATAAATATGAAGGCCGTTAGCCCCGGCCGTCCCCGGCAGAGCAGAGCGTGACGCTCAGGAAGCGGAGCCAAACCTGCTCACCGTCTGGACATGTACGGTAGCGTTTCACCTGGGCACTTTTATCTCCTGCCGTAAATCTCCTCCGTTCTGCCGCTGGCCCCCTGTTCCTCCCTGCGTCCCGCGCTCCCCCCTCCTCTCCCCCTCCCTCCTCCCTCGCTCCGGGTTGCAGCAGCAGGTACACGCTCCTGTTTCAGGCCCCGTGTTTCAGCTGGGGTGTAACGCGGTGACTTGTGTCTGATTTATGCTGCCCCGGAGTAGCGCGGCGTTTCTGTCGCTTGCGTCACGCGCGGATCAGGTGTTGCGCCTCGCATCTCAGATGAGCGTCTGTGTGCTAAGTGTGTAGGTGAAGTGCGCCCATTCATCTGCATATGGACAGCCACGGCAGGGGCAGAGCCTGCTCATCCACCATTCGCCATTGCCTGCACTTCCAGGTAGCTTTCAGGTATAGCTTCCAATTCAATGTGATAGCAACGTCCCTGATTAAGGCACACTGTGTTTTCACGAGAGCCACCAAATATATATGCAGTGGTAATATGTGATGTTTGGATACTTTGACTGTAGTGTTGGATGGTGAGAGCCTCTTGTCTTGGCCCCGTGGAAAGGTGGAGCGCAGAGCCGTGCGTCCCGCAGGCAGCTGCTGACGGCTGTGGCGTAATCTGATCGCGTCTGATGCGGGTCAGGAGGTTCAGCAGCACCCAGCGCCAGCGCTGTCCCCCGGCCTGAAGGGCCTGCCTGATCGCTATCGCGGCCGCGCAGCGCGGACAGGTTTCAGCCTCCCTCCCGCCTCCCGCCAGCGTGACCCGTGCCCTCGCCGTGGGCGTGTCCCTCCTCATCCTCCCTGCTTCCTGCAGAGGAACCCTCTCCCCCCAAATAAGTCAGACTGCTTCTGGGAGGTGAGTGCTAAAATAGAGCAAAATCATGATTGATTCCGAATGGGGAAAATTGCAGTTACGGTAGCGCTGTTCTCTCTCTCTCTCTCTCTCTCTCTCTCTCTCTGTTTTCCTGCGCGAGGATGCAGGTATCGCTGCATTGTTCCGCAGACCCCCGTCCTTCTCAGCGACGCGCTCCTCGCCGCGCCACCCCCCCCCCCCCCTCCCCTGAGGGGGTTAATGCATGGTGTTGCCGTGGCGACGGCGCGGCGGATGCGAGGGGCGAGCTCTCGCTCTGTACGTGACGGGGAGCGCGATGAGCAGGATCCGTCGCACAAACGCCCCTCCTCCGGGCCCTGAACGCGCGAGCTTCACGGGAGAAAGCAGCGTTCCCGAGTCAGGACGGAGCTGCGATGAGCAGGGATTGTTCTGGAACAAACTGAATCGTAGATCCTTTCCTCGTGTTTATGGAATTGTGATTTACCTTCGTCATCCCGGCATACCTTTCTCTGCCGATACATTGCCAGAGCGGTTACATCATCGTTCTGGCAGCCTGGCCAAACGCACGTCTGCGTCCCCTCCCTCTCAGGATTCAGTGGGTGTCAGGAGCCCAGCATGCAGCGCCGTTTCAGCTGAACCCAGGCAGGCAGTGCGGTACCGCTGCAGCGGAGAGCTGCCCGAGGGCAGCAGTGAAGGATGGGCTTATTCCAGCCCCTCGCTTTCCATGGTAACGCAGGCGTGAGGGACTGAATGGGGACAGTGTTGTCTTTTCCGCCTGGGCGTCGGCTCTTCCCAGGCGGGGCCTGCTGGCACTGGCCTGGCCCCCGTTCCGCAGCCCGGGATCAAAGTCCGCCGTGCCCAGAGAGAAGCGAGGGCCCCTTCAGAGCCGCGCGAGGGGAAGTTACCCAGTTACCCAGTGACTAAGGGCTCATGTCACAACAGCCAAACACGCGAGCTTCAAGCGCACGTGACTCCGGCCCCAGATATATAAATCCTGATTGCTAAATGCAGCCTGACCACACACTCCCGCACGCGCACGTTACCACACGGCCTGTGACTAACCGCCGCCCGGCTAATCGATGAAATGCATCCCGCGATCTGCAGGAGGGGCTGTGTGATGCAGAGGGGGGGGTACAGACTCCTGGCAGGGGTGGATGGAGGGGTGGGAGAGAGGAGGCCTCCAGAAGCCCTGTGTACAGGATCCCAGCTCCGCTTCTCACAACTGGAGTCACGCATTCGGATCCAGATATGAGCTGTGATGGAAGTGCAGGGATGAAATAAAGGCTGCTCGCTCTCTATCTCTATCTCTCTATCTCTCTCGTGCTCTCTCCCTGTCTCTCTCTCTCTTCCTGTCTCGTGCTCTCTCCCTGTCTCTCTCTCTCTCTCTCCCCCTCTCTCGTGCTCTCTCTCTGTCTCTCTCTCTCCCCCTCTCTCGTGCTCTCTCCCTCCCTCCTGCGTGTCTCTGTACTCTCCCTCCCTTCCTCCAGTGGGACCGTGTTTCAGGCTGTGTGTGTGTTTCTCTTGGCCGGTCGTCTCGGCCCGTGTTACAGACCTGCATGTGTATGAGGAGAGTGCAGAGCTGGAGGGGCCATCCGTAGCTTCCTGCTCCCTGTGAGGAGTGCTGTACACTGCTACACTGCTACACTTATGCACTGCGCTGCCAAGGCCAGCCAGCATCCTGCAGCCTGTCTGCCAATCGCAATCCTGCAGCCTGTCTGCCAATCGCAGTCCTGCAGCCTGTCTGCCAATCGCAATCCTGCAGCCTGTCTGCCAATCGCAGTCCTGCAGCCTGTCTGCCAATCGCAGTCCTGCAGCCTGTCTGCCAATCGCAGTCCTGCAGCCTGTCTGCCATTCGCCGTGCTGCAGCCTGTCTGCCATTCGCCGTGCTGCAGCCTGTCTGCCAGTCGCCGTGCTGCAGCCTGTCTGTCAGGTCCACCATCACCCACCCCATGTGCCCTCACCCCTCACCCCTCAGAGGCCTCACTGTGGAGTCGCCCAAACGGCACTGCAATGCTCTGCATAAAGCCGGCCGTCCCCCCGGCCCCATAGTTTCACTGTGCCGTGCGGAGCTGATGCTGAATGAATGGTCACAGAGATTAGCTTCACAGGATGTTGTTCCACAGAGCGGGGAGGTTTGGAATGCCAGGCGTGGGGGGGGTGATGTTTTGGTTCCTCTCTTTGAGCAGGCGCACCGATGCAGCGCCGCGGTTGGCCGTGTCCCTTAATGCGGGCTGCGTTCCCCTCGCTGTCGCACCCGGGCCTCAGAGGAAGTGACACGAAAGAGCTCCGAGGGCCGAGTCGTGACTCTTTCCAGCGCCATTATTTACGGTGCCGTTCTTCCCACCACTCCAGACTGCGCTTCCTGCTCTCCATCTCTCTCTCTCTCTCTCTGCGGCCGCCGCGGAGTGGGCGGGGCTCTTCCCTCTCTCCTCCTCCTTCATCAGCTCCTCATTCTCTCTCCGGTGAGCCAGGACAGACGGAGCGCGGAGAGAGAGACGGAGCGCGGAGAGAGAGACGGAGCGCGGAGAGAGAGACGGAGAGGACAGCCTGGTTTGGGCATTGGCAGAGAGTCAGGAGTAAGGCAGCAGGAAGCAAACAGATCTGTGAACATTTTACTGAATATTGACTAAATTATTCAAATAATTGTACCTCTGTGTCTTTACGCTTTAAGCACAGTGATGGAAACTGTGATGCTTAAAAAACCCATGGCAAGGCACAGATTCCATGTACACAATAGCACGTGAGGGCAGTTTGTTTTTAGACATTCACGCGTACTGGTAGTGCTCTTAACAGTGCCAGGACCATTCTAGCTTGAAGGTGTTGTCATTTCTGTGTTGGAAAAGAATGTCATTGACCGGCACAGAGATATTGTGCTCCTGGGTCAATTGGCCAGAGTCTGCTGCAAACTCAGTAGGAGGAGGAAAACAGCTGCTTGTGGCTTATTATGTGAGATACAGCGGATACACTCAGGGCCAGAACTGTGGATAGAATGACAAACACATGTGCAGGTAGCCTGACTGTTAATCAGAATATCATTCGTGCGTTTCCCGAGTCAAGGTTAAGAAAAAGAAAAACAAAGGATTTGGGAGCAAGTCCCAAACGGCCGTGATTAAATGGTGAAAATGTTTGGGAAACCGAGGGCTCTGATGAGACCAGTCGACCGAACTCACTCATCTTTTCATGACAGTGAAAGATTTCTTATGTCCATTTGTGCCCCTTTGGGAGCTGAAATGAACCGAAGTCCTCTTGTGTTTTTCTCTGTCCTTTTTTTCCGCCCCTCTGTGTACCTCACATGTTCCCTTTGCATGTTTCCAAGGATAGCTGACCCCTATCCAAGTTTGGAATACTTAGCCTAAGTGTTTTCAAATGCCAGCACCTCGGTAGAGTTATAGTTTGTGTGTGTTTATGTGGAGGGTGTTTCTTTTAGGGCCCGTGTGTATATATTCAGTACAGAGGTGTGTCTGTCGCTGGTGCCCGATGCCCATTACGCTGAGGGGAGTCGTGTTCTGCTCAGTCACATTGCTGCTGACCTGGGCTGCTCTCTGGGTGCTGTGCTGTGGTGAGGGGGGAGTTGAGCAGCACTGTCTCAGGAGGAGAGAGGGGAGGTTGGGTTGTGCAACGCCGCTGCTCCCCATTACCGTGGGGAGAGGGGCCAGGATGGGTAGTGATACTGCGTTCCCCGCCGTCGCCCCCGTCAGCCAGCCGGGGAGAACATGGGAACAGGGAGCAGCCAGGGAGAGAGAGGCGGAGTCGGGGTGTGGTCAGGGAGAAAGAGGCGGAGTCAGGGTGTGGTCAGGCAGAGAGAGGCGGAGTGGGGCTGTGGCCAGGGAGAGAGAGGCGGAGTCGGGGTGTGGTCAGGCAGAGAGAGGCGGAGTCCGGGTGTGGTCAGGCAGAGAGGCGGAGTCAGGGTGTGGTCAGGCAGAGAGAGGCGGAGTCGGGGTGTGGTCAGGCAGAGAGAGGCGGAGTCGGGGTGTGGTCAGGCAGAGAGAGGCGGAGTGGGGCTGTGGCCAGGGAGAGAGAGGCGGAGTCGGGGTGTGGTCAGGCAGAGAGAGGCGGAGTCGGGGTGTGGTCAGGCAGAGAGAGGCGGAGTCAGGGCGTGGATGGAAGAGTGAGGCAGAGTGGGGGTGTGGTCGGGCAGAGAGGCGGAGTCAGGGTGTGGTCAGGCAGAGAGAGGCGCAGTCAGGGTGTGGACAGGGACAGGGAAATGGTTACTACAGCAAACAGTAGCCAGGCCAGGGTGTTGAGCAATAACAAGAGGGGGCTGCGGGCGGCAGGAGGGAGCGGAGAGCAGCTGCTGCTGGAGCAGGTGCCGGCCGTGCCCTCCCTCCCTCCGCCTCCACGCCTCAGCCAGCCCTGACAGGAGAGGACTACCCACAATCCCCCGGGCTTCTGCAGGGGGAGGCCAGCGTCGTTGCTGCTCCAGTCCTCGTTGGGCTGCTCTCACTCCCCGTTAGCAGTTTAATTTTGTCTCCGGCTCCAGAGACGTTTACAGCAACCCAGTGGCATTCATTTCCATAATGGATGGATGCTGAGATTTTCTCCACCACGTCATCAAAACATGCAGTTTGTGTTTGTCATGCGTGAGTGTCCAGAAAAACAGAAACGCAGCCTAAAATAAGCCTGCATTTCCAGCTGGAAAGGCCCCCTCCCTGACCATAGCAACCTGTGTGTGTAGAAACAGCAGAGTTGGAGGCCTGTGGGGACTGTCTGCTCTAAGGGGGGGGGGGTTTGGCTGAACCGCTTCGGCTGGCTCTGTGTCTGCTCCTCTGATCTGTCACTGTGACCGAGGGGGCGGGGGTGACACTCCGAGTCCTCGCTGCGTTCCCATGATGCCGCGGGGCTGGGGGTTGCCGAAACCCTGCCTGACACTCCAGCGCACTCTCACAGTGGGGTGGGACTGCCAAATGCCTGCCCCTCTGCCCTGGGGGGCCCGCATTCCCCTCCCCCAAAATGACATGAGCGCTCTCACAGCAGAGCAGGTGCTGCTGTAACACAGAGGGAGGTGTTTTTACTGGAAGGCCGTCTGGGGGCACGTCTCTCTCTCTCTCTCTCTCTCTCTCTCTCTCTCTCTCTCTCTCTCTCTCTCTCTCTCTCTCTCTCTCTCTCTCTCTCCCCCTCTCTCCCTCTCCCTCTCTCTCTCTCCCTCTCTCTCTCTCCCTCTCTCTCTCTCCTCTCTATCTCTCTGTCTCCCCCCCTATCTCTCTCTCTCTCCCTCTCTCTCTCTCTCTCTCTCTCTCATATGGAAATCCCACTGGTGTGGCAGACCATACAGGTCCCTGCTTTGTTTGGATACTGTCTGAATGCATGACGTCGCATCCCGCGGCCCTGTGGTGGAGAGCCGCTTTTGTGTGGTGAAACAGGCAGCAGTTAGTCAGTGAAGGTAGAGTGGGGAGGGTGTGAGGGAGGCTCTTTGTGTGCTCTGACGCTGAGCTGCAGCTGGGGCTCTCTGGCCAGCGCGGGGTTGATCGGCGGTGTTTACAGGCCCGTGTCCCCGCCCTTATCAGCGGGGGGTGTGGCCTGGGGAGAGGAACATGCCATCGCTGTCTGAAGGTGTGCTTTCCTCAGAGCCGCTCAGTTCCGGCGAGTGCTTAATGTTTTACCCAGTGAGCAGCAGCAGCCCAGATCTCCTGCCCCCCCCCCCCATCCCGTCTCTCCTGCCCCGGCCCCCCGGCCCCCCGGCCCCCCTGCCCCCCCGGCTTTGAATGGCTGAATGTGGGAGAGGTAACGGGGTTGTAAAAGGGAAGGGCCGGCCTCCTTTTATGATCCCTCCAGAAAGGAGAAACCAGGCGGCTTCCTCTCCCCTCCCGCTGGCCCAGGAACTGACACCTTTTACACCCCCGTATCCCTCCCCCCTCCGCCCCCGCCCCCGCCCCCCGCTGCAGGACCAGAGCCACAATGCAGACTGCCCTGCCCTGCCCTGCTCTGCACACGAAAGCCATGCAGCTCTCAGAGAGTGCGGCGAACATGGAGCACACGAGGGCTCTGGGAAATCACGCCAGCTTAGGCAGCCTGGGCTTATTGGTTATGGTCGATAGTTGAGATTGGGCCTCGCTGTGAGAGCACGTTGCAGGGAGTTAGATGAGTGCAGGTTCTGAACAGGATAGAGAGGAGTGTCAGGTTAGAGGTGCTGCTTTGGGAGAGAGTGTGTTTGGTCAGGTTGCGGTGTTAGTGCAGACAGTATTAAGCAGGAGAGCGAGTGTTTGATCAGGTTAGCTTGAGTGTGAACAGATAGATTTGCTGTATAAAATGACTGTCCTTTGCAGCAGGCTGTGGTCATTCTTGTTGTGTTGTTGTGTTAAGAGATGTGTTTGTGGAGACGCGCTCGCGCGTGTGTGTGTGTGTGTGTGTGTGTGTGTGTGTGTGTGTGTGTGTGTGTGTGTGTGTGCGCGCGTGCGCGCACGTGTGTGTGGGGGGGGGGGGGGGGGTACGCGTGGCCAGCCAACAGGGACACAGGGACACCTGCTGTGTGGCTTGTGCAGGTTGCTAGGCAACGTGTTCCAGCGTTCACAGGTTTGGTGGTCTTTAATTTGAGCCTGGAAGGGAAGTGAGAGAGAGAGGGAGGGAGAGAGGGATGGATGGAGGGAGGGAGGGAGAGAGCGGGGATACGCACCCAGCCTCTCTGATCCCCTCTCCCAGCCATTCATTTCCCCTGTCACCTGGGAGGGAGAAAAATGACCTTTCGCCGAGCGAGGCGTAATTAAGAGGCGGAGTCTGGGAGCCGGCGGAGACGAGCCGGGGGGGTGAGGGGGGGTGGTGGTGCTGCTCTGATCACACTGCGCGGCCGGGGCGGGGATGGGGGGCGACAGTGACGGTAGCAGAAACGAAAAGCCTTTGTGTGGTTAATAAGAGCGCTGGCGAGCCGCCAGGGGCTGGGAGTGTGGGATTAGCCTGAACAATCAGCAGCAAAGGAACGGAGAGGTCACAGAGCAGCCATCTGCACTGCTGCCGCTGCCGCAGCGAGAGAGAGAGAGAGAGAGCGCGAGAGAGAGCGCACAGAGACACAGAGAGACAAACACACACGCACAGAGACACAGAGAGACAAACACACACGCACAGAGACACAGAGAGACAAACACACACGCACAGAGACACAGAGAGACAAACACACACAGACAAACACACACACAGAGACAGAGACACACATACAGCCACACACATATACACATACACATGCACAGAGACACGCACACACAGACACAGACACACACACACAGACACAGAGACACGCACGCATACACACACACACACACACACACACTCAGACATGCCTGCTTTTCTCTCTCTCCAGCTCTCCTTACTCCTGAAAGACTCCTGTTTTGCAGTGCCCAGCCCTCCCTCTCTCCTTCTCTCTCTCTCTCTCTCTCCCTCTCTCTCCCCTTCTCCCTGGGAAGGCAGTGGGAGTGTGAGGCCTCTCCCAGTCCCTCTGACCTGAGTGTTTCCTGCCTCCTTTCCCTCTCCTGCGGCCACACAGACATGAGAGAGAGCGGGAGGGAGTGTGAGAGAGGGAGAGACGCGATTGTGCAATTTACGGCCTCTGGAGCCAGATTTACAGGCTGTGGAGCCGCGCAGCTCGAGCGGTCTGGATCCCGCGTGATCTCGGAGGATGGGAGGTCCGCTCGGCGAGCGGGCCCAAACGAAGCCCAGGCTTCTGCGGTCATCTCACTGCAGGCTGCGCAAAACTGCTGAGTCATGCCTTACAACTGCTCATCCTACCACCGTCGCGCAGATACGGGAGTGTGTGTGTGTGTGAGAGAGAGTGTGTGTCTGTGTGTGTGTCTGTGTGTGGGTGTGTGTGAGAGACAGTGTGTGTGTGTGCATGTGTGTGCATGTGTGTGTGTCTGTGTGTGTGTGAGAGAGAGTGTGTGTCTGTGTGTGTGTCTGTGTGTGGGTGTGTGTGAGAGACAGTGTGTGTGTGCGTGCGTGTGTGTGCATGTGTGTGAGAGTGTGTGCGTGTGTGTGAGAGAGTGTGTGCGCGTGTGTGTGTGTGTGTGAGAGAGAGTGTGTGTGTATACTGTGTGTGTGTGTGTGAGAGAGAGTGTGTGTGTATACTGTGTGTGTGTATAAGTGTGTGTGTGTGTGTGTGTGTGTGCATGTGCATGTGTGTGAGAGAGAGTGTGTGTGTGTGTGTGTGAGAGAGAGTGTGTGAGAGAGAGAGAGTGCGTGTGTGTGTGTGAGAGAGTGTGTGTGTGTGTGAGAGAGTGTGCGTGTGTGTGTGTATGTGTGTGTGTGTGTGTGTGTGTGTGTGTGTGGGGTTCAGAGTGCTGAGATTTGTTTCTCATCGTCCTGGCTTGCTGTGGCCACCCGTTCTGTTCTTAGGGCAGAAGTGCTGTTTGCTCATGAAACAGTCTTCAGGCGGTTTAGGTCCGTTTGAGGGTAGGAGGACCCGTCACCCTCGATTAGCTGATTGGCCGACATTGTGGGCTGCACCTTTTCAACGCCGAATCGCCCTCCGCTGTAAAGGGCGGTTCTCTGTGCGGTTGCGGTGGTGATTGGGCAGGGTTAGAGTTCCCCGCTGGAGGGGTGGCAGACTGGCAGTTGTCTCAGTTGCTTGTTTGTAGCAGGAGACTGACAGGCAGTTCCCCTTCCCAAACCCCTCCCCGCCTGGCCTCAGAGACGTGCTGTTACAGGCCGGCGGAGCGCTCTCGCACGGGTGTGTTTCTGTGTGTCTGCCTGCGTGTCTGTGCGTGCATGCGTGTGCGTGTTGCAGGAGCTGCAGGCAGGGAAGGATCTCCCGGGGAGAAGCCTCCATCATACCCGCCTTCCTCTGTTCTGTTCTCTCCTCGCTCCCCCTCTCCTTCCCCCTCTCTCTGGAGCTGTGGAGGAGCTTTGGCCATTAAAAAGCCAACGCTAAGCAGTGCCCTGCACACCACCCAACTGCTGCTTCCAGCCCCCGCTGCATGCAGCCCAGGTGCAGATGGACTCCACTGAGCTCATGCAGAGCTGTACCTGGATCAGCGATGCCCACATGTACCGCTGTATTACAGCTCCACTCAGCTAATGCAGAGCTGTACCTGGATCAGTATACCTCCAGCAGCACCCCCCACATGCACCTCCGCGTCATCTTGTGTCCTGACTCTGGTACAGCAAGTTCTCTCTTTATATGAATGAATTTATGTATAAATGTATGTATAAGTGAATGTGTGAATAATAAAGTAGGGTATGAAGTGTGGGCTGAGGGAGGCGTTTCTGATGGACAGGGCGGCGCTGAGCCCGATGCTGGCCCGGTGCTGGCCCGGTTCTGGCCCGTGCGGTTTCCCGACGCCGTACGGAGACGTGGGGCCTGATGTGTTGTTCTCAGCAAGCTCCGCGCTCAGCACTTTCCAGCGTCAGTCGTGTGGGTGACGGGGGGAAGGGCGCCGGCGTATTTTAAGGAATGGCCCTGTCTTTGTTCCGCACGCGGCAGCAATCAGCATTCTGAGAGCAGACAATGGCACAATATTAATACTAATTTTAGCTCCGTGACTTCACGTGGCCTGTGGGATGAGGCTGATTTGATGAGATTTAAGGTTGAATTGGCAAAATTGTGCTTCTTTATGCTACTTTCTCATTTTGAAATATGATTGCAAATGAGGTATAAGGATTACTGTGGCGCAGGTTCTGCTGTGTGTGTGTGTGTGTGTGTGTGTGTGTGTGTGTGTGTATGTGCGCGTTTGTGTGCATTTGTGTGTGTGTGCGTGCGGATGTGTGTTTGGGTGTGTGTGTGTGTGTCAGTCTCAGTCTCAGTCCAGCAGGCCCGTGCGAGAGCCTGGGCCTTGCTTAATAACACTACCCAGGAGAGGAGCCCCGCCGCAGGGCGTGCGGCCGGGAGGTCAGGCCTCCGTGCAGCAGCACTGTGGGGCGTGGCCATGCAGGGATGATGTAATGCGTAACCCGATCCCTCCGGCTTCATGAAGGGGTGCCGTGTGTTAGAGTGCGCCAGCCCGGGCTGCTGTTTCAGGCATCAATTATTCAGTGGGTCCTCAGCGCGCCGTCGGCCTGCCCCTCCCCTCCCCTCCCCCTCCCCCGAGGGCCGTGCCTCTCTGCTGCTGCCACTTCCTGCCTTTGTTCCATGCTGCCGGTCAGCACACATCCCAGCATGCACCAGGCCTGAGCGCGGGGGTTGACCGGGCCACACTGTGCGTTACAGTTGGGTTTGATGCGGAAGCAGGATTAGGCATGTAATAAATAATGGGCAGGAACAATAGAGGATTTATATATCAAAGCTTTAGACCTATGTATGCAAATCCTAATGGCTGGTGGCCATAAGATTAAAGTCATAATCGCTCTGTGAGATATTAATGTGAGCGTGGCGAGAGTGCTATGTCAGGGGTTGTTTTTGTCCCTTTTCGGCGGAGGAACAGAAGGTTGCAGGGGAACATTAGCGCGCCGCTGTGGCTTGTTTGTTTTAAGCTCTGAAGAGGCACTCTGATTGAAAGCAGACGTCCCAGGCCTGTGTGTCCTGCCCTGCGCTGCTTCCCCTCGCAGGCCCTGTCCCTGTAAGCTCTGAAGGAAGCCAGCAGGGCTCATGCAGTGTGTCTGCAGGCACCCAGAGCTGCGCCTCCTGTCTCAGGACAGGCCTCCCGTTCGCTGTGGCTGAGGGGAGAGCCCAGGCCCCGGGGCCAGTCTCAGGGCCCGCGGACCGTGCGGGGTGCAGGCGGGTCTGAAACGGGGTGGTGGGCGGTGGGGGCGCTCTGTCCGAATGGGGCCCTACGCGGGCGTCACAGGGGAAGCAGAGCTCTGCGTCTGAGGCTGGACCGTCCCGCACAGGAAGGGAGGGATTACAGCCCAGCAAGGGATTATGAATCATCCTGTTTGTGTGCAAGACAAGGGAAGAGGAGCAGGGGGCTTTGTGTGATCCGCTGCAGAGAGGCCGAGGTGGCGTAGCGGGGGCCTTTCCCCCGCTGCAGGGCGTCCCGGGCCAAGCTCTGTCCCGTGATCCGAGCGCCTCTCCTAGCGCGGCCAAGTGCGTGTGCTCGTTTCGGCACGGCCGGACCATGCCGAAGTCTCGCAGGCGGATGTTTGGGTTGTCATGGTTCCACTCCTGCTCAGTCAGACTTTGGCGGTGATGCAGCAGAACTGAGGCTGGGGTACGCGTGAGGCAGGGAGAGCGGCAGGGGGGAGCAGAACTGAGGCTGGGGTACGCGTGAGGCAGGGAGAGCGGCAGGGGGGAGCAGTATCGGCAGCGCGGCTGCTAACCGCGCAGTTTGTCTGAAGTGGGGTTTTTTAAACGCCGAGCTGGAGGCCCGTCAATACTCCGGCCTAGCCGGGCTCACGCTGGGTGTGTTTGGTGATCGAATCGCCCTGCTCCTCTCCGGCAGTGCCGCGGTCATCTGCCCTCTGATCGGGAATGAACCAGGCCGGTGATGTTCCCCGCGCCCGGGGTCTGACCTCTGAAAGAACGCCAAGCGCGGTCTGAGCGTGATCAGCCTGGCTGGGATCGGCACACAGAACCTGGCGTACGGTTGTCCTGATCCATGCCTGTGTGCTTGTGCTGGGCACAGGAGCAAATGCGGAAAAACATGCCCGTGGACGTTGGAAGGGTTAGCCGTGAGTTCCCAGCTCAGGAGCAGTGTGCGTTATCTGCTGTGTGCCTGAAAAAGGAAGCTTTCCTCCCTCCCTGTGAAAGCGGTCGTGCCGGGTCGGGTTAGAGAAGCCATTTAAATGAACAGGCCTCTCTATCCAAACAGCCTGCCCTGGGCCGCTGGGGTTCCACACAGCGCATGAAAACAGCTCCATTGTATCGGAAAGGAAGGGGGAGAGGGGGTGATTAGGTAACCAGAGCCAGGCCTGCCATCAAAGGCAGCTGAGCGCTTCTGCAGGCCGATTGATTAAAAATGGAGTGGCGCTGCCTTCTCCGCTGTTACAGGCTCCCAGAATGGAGGGTCTGTGGCAGGCCTGTTATAAGGAAGGCTGGGATCGCCCGTCTCCTGACTAATTCATCTGCAGTGTGTTTGAGAGTGAGGAATTACGGGTATTTTTAACTGCAGACTTTTGGAGTTTATAAATGTTTACCAGCATGTGAGTGGTGCTAGAGAAGAAAAATGTTCTGGCTGGAAGCTGATATTTTCATAAAAGAGCAGACACAGACACACTTTCTCTCAAACTGTGTGTTGGAGGTGCAGACCCAATGTGAGGTCATGGGAGAGAATAAAGTCCATGTGCTGCTTTAATGGTCCAAAAAACTAAACATTTATTTGCACATGCGACCGACTGAAATTTCCCAAAACAGACGGGATAAGCATGCTTCCAGAGCGCCCCTATCAGTGCGGGCCTCAGTGTGTGCCTGTTTTTCTCAGTTTTGAGTGTTGTGTGTGGCCAAGGATAGACGGGGGTGGGGGTCTGAGGTCTGTCACACATTCCAGGCAGGAAGTCTCAGTAATGGCCGTTTCGGAGACTGCTTCCTTCACCAGGCTGCTGTCCCCCCCCCCCTTTTCTCCCCCCTCTTCCTGTGAGGAATGCCCCCCTCCCCCATTCTCTCTGTCCTTCTGTCCCTGCTCCACTCAAATACCAGCCCTCTGTCCCAGAGCCATACCAAACCTGCGTGCCACTCCAGTTTTCCCCTGTTCTCCCTGCCTCTCCTCCTCTCACCCCTCCTCCTTTCCTTCCCTCTTTCACCCTTCCCCCAATCACAAGGAGAACCAAGACGCTGTGTGCCGAGAGTACATAAGTAAATACTTAGATATGCCAAAACAGAGATTCTTTCCACACAGTGCCTATGTAGGTCACAATGACTAATTGTTTTTTATGGTTCAGAAGCTAATGCTTTTCCTACCCGTCCCTCGTGTTCTGAAGAATCTCATATTCAGGGAGAATGAATTAGCTTCGGCGGCGTTTGTGTTTGCTGTTATGCTCGATTCGCGCCTGTTTCTCGCTTGTCCTCCTCTTTATTTGTTGTTGTTTTTTTTTTTTGCCTCGGATTCGCAGCGCTCCCCCGGGGAGACGCTGTGGCGGTTCAGGCGGCTCGGAGAAGGAGCCCCGAACGCACGCTCTCCTCCTGTGAGCTCGGGAACGCAGCGGCTAAGATAACGCGCTGTAACACAAAACGGTCCAATTCCCCAGCCGCCGCGAGCGCTGCGGTCCCTATCGCACCAGTGATTTATGTCATTAATGGGGACTTAAAATGGCTGTGTCTCAGCAGAGGTGGGACATGGGAGGGCGGCGTCTGCGTGCAGCGGGGATGTGCGTACGCCGTGAGGATTGACTGTGCCGTGAACGCCATCCGCGCAGGTCTGTGAGGGCCAGCGGCAGCGCTGTGTTGTCACTCATTTTGTTGGTTCTCAGTTGCTATGTGAACATATCAGGAGCCATTGTGCTGATCAGGTTTGTCAGAGAAAACCGCAGTGTGGGGAAAGTAGGCCAGGATGGAGTAGCCTGTGTTTCTCTCCGCTCTTTACTCCTGCGCTGAGACGCATCGTCTCATCTGGAGAAATTTAAACGAAGACAGCCTAATTAAAACAGAAATGCAGATGCTGGCAGCGTAATACAGGGATTTGTGAGAGTACCTATATAAAGCCGTTGTGTTTTCAGAGTTGGAGCAGTGAGTGGGAGCTCTCTCGGCAGAGAGCTCGTCCTGGGCTGCGTGTCGGTGTGTTTTAGTTGGAGCTGACCTCAGGATTGATGATTGCGTGTCAGGATTTTGGTCTGTTTTGGGAAATGCTTTGGAGATTAGTGTGTGTGACTCTGAGCAGCGAGTTTATGGCAAGGCTCACAGATTCCTCTTAGGGGGCTACTGTAGCCTCACTCTTTGTCTTTCCATTCTTGGTAAAGCATTCAGAACGTCCCGTGGCAGATTGCAGCTCTTATTTTCCCATTTCTTCTCCCTGCAGCTTGTTGCACTGTGGACAGAGTCACACTACAAACACACGAGCCATCTTACCTGTGTTCTTCCATATCTGTCCTCGGTGCATGTAGCGTGTGTGTGTTTCTGGCACGGTCCTACTGTAAACATTAACTGCCTGCGTGTGAATGGAGGCCTGATTGCTTTATGCAGCTTAATGCCGTAGTGTATTCCAGGCTCTGCTGTTGTATGTGAAGTGCAGTGTTATCCCCTAACTTCTGAGGTGCCTTATCTGAAATCAGTTGGAGAAAGAAGTGTGTAATTTGATTTCTTGTTTTTGTGAGTACACCCCCCCCCCCACATTTCACCCCACCCCCCTGCCAGTGAATGACCCAGTGTGGCCAAAAAAAGAGCTCCTTTTCTTTGTGTCCACACATGGCCCGGCATCTGCATATCAATGTGTCCCTTCTGCTGAGAGCGGGATGAGCGGCAGGACTGTCTTTGTCCCGCCGGTCACAGGGGCCTCCCGGAGTCCAAACGGCTGTTACGCAATCCGCCCTCGCCGGGAGGAGCCTGGGAATGCTGAAAGACTGCGTTGGGGGGAGGGGAGGTGGGGGACACAGGAGCGGGGGCAGACAGCTGTCGTGGGAGTTTAGGAATGAGGGAGCGCATTGGGCTGACCTAGTTCTCCCCCCGTCCCCCCCCCCCACCCCTTCCCCACCCCCACCGAAGTTGTATGTGTTGTATGAGCTGTTCTGGTGTGAAGCATTCTGGGTAGTGGGATGACTCATTCGACCGCGCAGGACCCAAACAAGCCTTTTGCGCCGAGCTTTTATTAGACTGAAATTCATCTGCCCCCCGCAGAATGAGTGGAACCCGCTCTCTCGCACGGTGTGAAGCAAAACAAACCCCAGAGCTGCTGCCGCTGCACAGGGTGGAGAGCCTGCTTAGACTCCTTCCACAGGCTTGCCTTCCACAGGTAACGGGAACGGCGGGGTTCTGATAAAAACAATATGGCAGCCAAGCGTCCGATCCAGCAGCAGTAAGAGTTTCCAGCTTGTAGGGGATGTCTCTGCAGAGCGCTCCATTTACCGTATTCTCTCTTCCTCTTCCTTTTTACGATCTTTTGCACTGCCGAGGGAAAGTTGGAGGAGAGGAAGGGGACTGAAAGGGAGCTTTGTGCCGTGGCTCGGCCTACGAGTTCTCACAGCTGTGCCGTTTCTGCCTCTCCCTCTCCCGCTCTGCCCTTTGTCCTCCCCAGTGTCCGGCCAGGCTTTGATCTGGTGCCCCCAAACCCCCCAGGCCAGTTTCCTCCTCTGGCTCTGACCGACTGACACGCAGCCTACCTGTGTGAGGTGAGCAGTGTGTGGTTTGGCACTGCGGTTCACGGTCTGCGGCCCCTCGGTGCTGGCAGTGAGCGGCTTTGTGTAGGTAAGTGTGCATCTGGTGGCCTGTGCGGCGAGGTTGCTTGTGCTTTTGTGATGGCTCTCCGTCCCCTCTCCTCCCCACCACCCCCCCGCCACACGTCCGAATGCCTCTGCTCCCGCGCAATTTTCCACTGGGGTATCAGGCGCTAACGGCGCGCCATCAACAGGAAATTCCAGGCTGCTGTGAGGGAGCCCGCGCGGTGTGCACTGTGCTCTCTGTGAGAGAGCGGTGCTGTGACAGAGGGGTGCTGTGTGTGAGAGAGTGGTGCTGTGCGCTCTCTGTGAGAGAGAGGTGCTGTGTGCTCCCTGTGAGAGAGCGGTGCTGTGTGCTCTCTGTGAGAGAGAGGTGCTGTGTGCTCCCTGTGAGAGAGCGGTGCTGTGAGAGAGAAGTACTGTGTTCTCCTCTGTGAGAGAGCGGTGCTGTGTGCTCCCTGTGAGAGAGCGGTGCTGTGTGCTCCCTGTGAGAGAACGGTGCTGTGAGAGAGAAGTACTGTGTTCTCCTCTGTGAGAGAGCGGTGCTGTGTGTGAGAGAGCGGTGCTGTGTGCTCCCTGTGAGAGAGCGGTGCTGTGTGCTCCCTGTGAGAGAGCGGTGCTGTGTGCTCTCTGTGAGAGAACGGTGCTGTGTGCTCTCTGTGAGAGCGGTGCTGTGTGCTCCCTGTGAGAGAGCGGTGCTGTGCGCTCCCTGTGAGAGAGCGGTGCTGTGAGAGAGAGGTGCTGTGCGCTCTCTGTGAGAGAGTGGTGCTGTGCGCTCTCTGTGAGAGAGCGGTGCTGTGTGCTCCCTGTGAGAGAGCGGTGCTGTGAGAGAGAGGTGCTGTGTGCTCTCTGTGAGAGAGCGGTGCTGTGAGAGAGCAGTATTGTGTTCTCCCTGTGAGAGAGAGGCTCTGTGAGCACGGTGGCCAGGCCGAGCTCTCAGAGGAGGCTGGGAAACGGGGCCCGTTCTGCTGTGTCAGGCTTTCTGCCTCACAGAGAGAGGAGCAGAATGGAAAAACAGCCGATGAGCCCGTCAGCAGAGGCCGGCTTTGCACGGTGCTTTCCCAGGTTCCAGTGCGGAGCAGCTTCAGCGCTGTTTTTACAGGTGGAATTGCCTGTAGTGCACATCTGCTTTCATCTGGTGACTTGAGGCGTTTTGCAGCTTTGATACAGTAAGTGATGAAGCAGTGTGAAACCATGGAAAACAACACCTCAGCCTTTCACTCAGTCTCACTGGAGTTTCCATTCAGAGCAGAGGTGACACATATATGCATGCACTGATCCACCCCCCCCCCCCCCGCCCCCCATCTCTCTGTCTCTCTCTTTCTCTCTTCCTCTCTCCCTCTCTCTTTCTCACTCCTGCATGGTAAAAGCGTTGCCGAGTTCAGCTCCGTCTCCTTGGCTGGCGTGTGTGTGCTGCCGTGAGAATGGGTTTATAATGAAGGTCACAGGGTTGAATTGTGGGCTTAAACGTGGCAGGTTTTATTCTTTTCACTGGCGGGGGAACGGCCTACGCCAGTCACATGCTACATAATCGGTGTGAGCCTGAGCTTTTTGATAGAAGGTCGCCATCAGTGGAGCTCATAAATCTGTCCTGTTGTTTTGAGTGTTATCAAGGGTTGTTTATCAATTTTTATAGCAGACGGAACAGCGGCATTTCAAATCAAATGGCCAATCTGTGATCCTCTCCTTACTGGAGCATGAGCGAGTGAATGAACCCTCGCTTGAACACTGTTTATTGCATATATGTGTGTGTAAGGCGTGTGCATGGCGTGTACTTTGAGCTCTGGCTTTGGAACTCATGATTACAGAGTGGAATCTCAGGTAGGGTGTTACTCTGAGCTGAGGCCTGGTTCCCCAAAACCTGCGTCCCGCTGCACTTAAACATGGCCGCTCTTAGAGGGTGGAGCCCCCCTCACTGACGGGGTGGGGCCGGGGGCCGGGCTGTGGGCGGGTCTCCCGAGGCCGCGGCGTTTATGGAACGGTGTCGGGTGACGCGGCAGAACCTGGGAGCCTGGAACGGCTCCACGCACAGTGAGCGATCTACCGCAAGCAGAGTTTATTTTTAAAGGTAAACACTGAGCGCGGCCAGCCAGACGGGCACGGGAGAAGGAGGGAGAGCTTCGCTTTCCGTTTCACTCGCGCTGGGGTCCCGCGTAGCTGGGGTCCCGCGTAGCTGGGGTCCCGCGTAGCTGGGGTCCCGCGTAGCTGGGGTCCCGCGTAGCTGGGGTCCCGCGTAGCTGGGGTCCCGCGTAGCTGCGGTCGCTGCAGCGGAGTGGAAACAGCAAACCGCGGGGGAGTAAGGTTAGCCACGGGTGCGTGAGCGTAGGTCCGGCTGCAGGGATGTGTGTGTGTGCAGGCCCGGCTGCAGGGATGTGTGTGTGTGTGCAGGCCCGGCTGCAGGCACGGGTGTGTGTGCACAGGCCCGGCTGCAGGGATGTGTGTGTGCAGGCCCAGGTGCAGGGATGTGTGTGTGTGTGCAGGCCCGGCTGCAGGGATGGGTGTGTGTGTGCAGGCCCGGCTGCAGGGATGGGTGTGTGTGTGCAGGCCCGGCTGCAGGGATGTGTGTGTGTGTGTGTGCAGGCCCGGCTGCAGGGATGGGTGTGTGTGTGCAGGCCCGGCTGCAGGGATGGGTGTGTGTGCAGGCCCGGCTGCAGGGAAGGGTGTGTGTGCAGGCCCGGCTGCAGGGAAGGGTGTGTGCGGGCTCTGCCCTCCTGAGACGCAGCCCTGTGGCGGAACCCACACACCCTTCCCCCTGCGTGCAGGCCTCAGTCCTGCCCTGGCGCCTGTCACCCTGTCACTCTCCCCCCCCAAAAGGAGGCCCCCTCTGCATCCCCCTCTCTCACACACACACACACACACACACTCCCCTAAAGTGGAACTCAAGGACAGCCTGGCCTTTGTCAGAGAGAGGGGCCTGCCCATCCACTCAACAACTGGCTGTAACCTAATCGGGGCCAAATGCTGATACAGAGAGCCAGGCCTCTTTGTGCTGTGTCCCTCTGTGGGACACAGCCCCCGAACCGCAGACCCCCTCTCTCTGTCGGCCCGCAGAGGAGGGGGAAGCGGCACGTCTTCCCCACCAATAGAAACCAGCGCTCTGCCAGGACCTCCCCTTCACTCGTCCCGACGTCCGAATGAGAGTTGCTGCTGGCTGCAGTAGCCTGCCTCATGGTAAGCACGGGCACATGATCTGCCTCATCAACCCTCCGCTCCAGCACAGTCTTGTGACTTGTGACATTATCCTAGAGCAGGGAGAGCCTGTCCCTGGCCACCCGCTGAAGTCCCCTGTGCTTTCACAGCTCTGCACCCCCTTTCCACTGGAATGCCAGGTGCACAAAGGTGATTTCAAGGTGAAACCTCCATGTTTGTAGTTATTCCATTAGCTTCTAGCTTTTCGTTGGTGGGAAATGTTTCTCCTTGCATGGAGTTAGGCCTGAGCTGAGGAGGTGGGAGTAGGGGACGCAGGCAGGAAAGCTTGCTTTGAAAGCCACGAGGAGGTTTTCATTGAGCCACTTACAGCCATTTGGTTCTTTTGGCTCCACACTTCTCAGTCTGCAATCGGAATAGTTTATTAGGGCCGCGGTGTCTGCCTGTTGATGGATATTTACTCCAAGATGGTGTTGCCTGGCTAAGACCATGAGTCCTCAAGCAGATCAGGCATCTTAGCCTCTCCTGCATGTAACCCAGCGGAGAGGACAAATACTGAGCTGTTCTAATTTAGGAAAATGAGTACCCAGGAGTGTGGGGAGGAAAGTCCCCTCCCCTTTAAACCTCAGCACCCCTCCCCTTTAAAATCCCACCGCTGCCTCCCTGTAAGCCCCAAACTCCCCCTACCCGTTTAACCCTGCCACCCCTGATCTTTGAATCTCAGGGGCCCCTTTAAACCTGTCTTTCTCTTCTCGTTAAACTCGGGGGGGGGCGCTCAAACCCCGCTACCCTTTTAGACCGCATCACCTCACCCCCCCCCCCCCCCTTTTTTTTTTTTTTTTAAAAGCTCACTGTTCCTTCCCTTTAAACCCCCTGACATGTTTCCACCTCCTCCCTGTAAGAGGCCAGTTTAAGCCTCGGCTGAAGGTTGAATTTAGCTGAGTCTCACCCCGGGGGAGCTGCGTGCTGGGGGATTGGGGGGGGGGGGGGGGGGGGTTGGATGGTAGTCAGTGCTGAGCCAGAGCAGCTCCTACCCCTGCCCCCCTACACAGGGGCCTGCGTGTGTGCTCATGTGCTGATTGGAGGGAGCCTCCCAGAATGCACTGCGGCGTGTGCTGCTTTGCGCTCTGAATACCGAGCGATCGCTGGGGAGCGAGCTTCCCACTCAGCTCTCTGCATAGCTCGTCTGCCAGGGGGCTGCTCACGTTTTCTCCTCTTCCCACTCCTCTCTTCCTTAATTTCTTTTTCTTTTTTTTCCCCCCACCATCATTTTTTTTTTCTTTTTCTGAAAGGGCTGATATCAAGAGTGATGAAAGGGCCGGTGCTGCCCGCATCCTCGCCCGCAGCCCCGCCCGCAGCCCCGCCCGCATCCTCGCCCGCATCCTCGCCCGCAGCCCCGCCCGCAGCCCCGCCCGCATCCTCGCCCGCATCCTCGCCCGCATCCCCGCCCGCATCCCCGCCCGCATCCTCGCCCGCATCCCCGCCCGCATCCCCGCCCGCATCCTCGCCCGCATCCTCGCCCGCATCCTCGCCCGCAGCCCCGCCCGCAGCCCCGCCCGCATCCTCGCCCGCATCCACGCCCGCATCCCCGCCCGCATCCCCGCCCGCATCCTCGCCCGCATCCCCGCCCGCATCCCCGCCCGCATCCTCGCCCGCATCCTCGCCCGCATCCTCGCCCGCATCCTCGCCCGCAGCCCCGCCCGCGTCCTTGCCTGCATCCTCGCCCGCAGCCCCGCCCGCAACCCCGCGGAGACGAGGCGGTGGGGCTCTCTCTGCACCACTCAGTCCAGTGAGATGGGTGCAGCAGCCGACCAGCGCGTTCATTATTTAACAGGACACGGTCGGTGTAGCAGGGCCACTCTCCCGCTCAGAGAGACAGGGGCGCGCACGTGTGCGAGGGGTCAGCAGAGGCGCGAGCCGGCACCCCTGCGGAATGCTCAGTGTGGGGGGGGGGATACGACACCGTTACAGGAGGGGAAAACCGCAAAGCGGTGACTCAGTGAGGGTGCCATACCGGCCTCCTTTTAAGGCTCTGTGCAGAGTCTGGATCCCACACCGGTGCTTTCCGGCAGGGGCGGGTCGAGAGGCGCATTCTGCCCGCCGCTTTAATTCATTTTAGGTTTAAAAATTCCTAGAAGGCACTCGTCCAGGCCGCTGAATCGTCCTGGTTTACTTTGCCTAATGAATGAATCGATTCTTCCATTGAGCGGCCGGCAGGCTGTGGACGCAGTGTGCCTCTGTCAGAGCGGCAGGGGATTCTGGGATAGGGCCTGGGAGAGGTGTGGGGGGGGTGCATTTACTCCATTTGTATTATGGCCCAGGAGTCTTGCGTGCTTGGTGCTTGGTGCTCAAACGCAGTATCACGATGGTTTGAATCCCTCGTTAATCTCGTGGCTCGCCCTCAGCCACAGCTCTCTCATGTATTTGCATGCTGTGGCTCGGGACTGCCTGCTTGGTGAGTCCTTAAAAAAATAGGTGAAACCTTTCTGGGGAGGGTAAAAGCGTTGCCTTGGGTGGGATCCCCGCCCTCTTCGACCAGGCGCGGCTTGCGGCGGGTCTGTAGGAGGTGCTGCAGTGTCCCGGGCCTCTCCCCCCGCCTCCCTGAGCGAGGGGCTCTTTAATCCTCCCATTGATATATAATTCATCTGCCATCTGAGAGGCAGATCCTGCCTCCGCCGTGCACAGAATTCCCGTCCCGTTTGGTCCCTGCTGCCCAGCAGCCCCTCGCCCCCCTCGCGGCGCCCCGCCCTCCCAAACGCGCCGTCTCCAGCGCGTAACTGCAACGCCGCGCCGTTTCTGACGCAGAAAACGCTGCGTTTCCTGCTCGTCTGGCACCCTCCCCAGCCCCTCCCCCTGAAACAGCCCCCCTCTCCTGGAGGAACAGTTGGATAACGGCTGTGTGTACGTGTGCTTTTTTTTTTTTTCTTTCCCCGCCGGGTTGTCTGAGTTTCCAGCAGGATCAGGTTTCTCTCATCGCTGTTGTGTATACCACTGTTTCGGGGCCGTTGCCAGCTGCTCGGCGTCGACCGGGAGGCCCTCACCCCAGCCTGGAGTTGCAGGGGAAACTCTGAGATGGCCAGCGATGGCCAGGAATCCTCTGAGACGTTTCAATCAGATAAACGGAGGTGTTGAGCACATCTTGATCTCGCTCTCCTCAGAAAAGTCCGAAAAGAAGCGGTGTCGTGCTGGCAGGGCGAGCGCAGGCATATGTGACGTCCTCCTCGTGTTTCGTGCTGAATGATTTCTGCATTTTCCAGCCCGATTGCTCATTGTCTTTGCTCGTTTTCGCTCGTTCCGGGATGGGTAATTGACTGTGTGTGTGCTGTGGTGACGTGACTCACCCCCTGCTCCCGCTGACCCCGGACCATCTCTCCCACACTCGCCTGCTCCTCGCCTGTTTGGAAATGGAAACGAGGTTGCCGACCACATGTGTGCGTTCACCGGTGTCTCAGGATGGTTGAAGACTTCGCGATGCCTCCGCTGTTTTGCACTGGCCGTCACAAAAACAATGTGCAGAATAATGGTGTTTATATCTAAACGCAACACGAAACACAAGTAAATATGTCTGGCGCAAACGATCATCAGCATGCGGACAGGTCCATTCCAGCTAGCTAAGAGTAAGTATTAAACAGATACGTTCTGGCTATGCAACCTTAGACAGAATAAAAATAAAAAAAATTGTCTGGGCTCAGGGTTGGCCTACGCTCAGTCTGATTGGTCAGTTTTTGGCAGGCTCAGTTTGGTGTAGTGACGTCTCTGACTCTCCTCAGGTGTAGCTGCTGTACAGAGACAGAGGGGGAGTTGACACGCAGGTCTGAGCATTAGGTCAGGGTTCATCTCCGGGTGGGTGGGGCTGGGGGGGCGGGGGTTGCCGGGGCCTGAGAAGGAGCGTGGGATCAGGTTAGAACCTTGGGGGCCGTGTCCAGGAGCAGCGCTGAGCCTTCCCAGCAGCCCCTGGGCACGGATGGCCCCTGCAGGTCGGGAGCAGGAATAAAGAGCCGTCTCTTCCCACCACTGAAACGCTCTTTTATTCCGCTAGGAAAGCTGAGTCAGTGTTTCCGTGCTGCTTGCGGAGACGGGCCCTCCTGCCGCACTGGCGGCGCTGGTGGCGCTGGCGGACGGTAAACGCTGCTAACGCGTAGGAAACGGGGCGCAGCTCCTTCCCGCCGTACGTGTGGGGGAGCTGAGAGAAAGCTGGCGCCGCCACCGAAACGCAGCGCCCGAAACGCAGCGCCCGAAACGCAGCGCCCGAAACGCAGCGCCCCGCTTTCCCAGGAGGGGAGCCTCACGGCTGGGCCGTTCAGGAGCTTCACGCTGGGGGCAAGAGGACGCTGCCGAAATCAGTGTTCGGTTTGCTGTTGGTTTCATTGTTGAGGCTCATTAAGGCCACATGACACCCCCCCCCCCCCAAACCAGCTCATCCCCCTAAACTCTGCAGGCTGGTACCCCCCCCCCTTTATCGTAGACTGTCAGTGCGCTCCCGCGGATCAGAGCCACTCCCTCGGATCAGAGCAGCGTTTGATGTTGAGCCTCAGTGATGCGCTTCATACCGTACTTAAACCACCGCGGACCCCCCGCTACCCCCTGCGCCCCCCCGTGAGCTGTCTCTCAGCGCCTGGGCCCGTTTGCGGGGGGCGACGCGGTGACAGCCCGTAAATCCGGATTTCGGGAGAGGCGCGGGTCCCGTGTCTCTCATGCTGCGCTTTGGAGCAGATCGAGGGCTGAAAGGGTGATGAGTCCTGGTTGTAAGTGGAACGCTGTTCTGTTTTCCTCAGCTTTCCCACCACTTTTCTAAGCAGCATTTCAGGGCAAAAACTGCTTAGCTGTGAGGTTGTGCCTTCGTATCCTGGTCTGTTGCATTGTGGGAGGTTGCTGCGTTCGGGGTATACGTGGAGGGAGTGCTTTACTTAGCTTCTCCAGTGGAACTGGCAAAGAAGCCATTCAGCAGTTATGCAGACATATAAATTTATATGGCAGCAGCGAGAAGGGTTTCGCCGCTGTTTTCATCTCTCTGGAGGCATGGCTGAGGCGTGATCTGGCCTGGAAGGAGCCGTTGCCATCGCTTCAGTGAGGGGCTGGAGCCGAGGCTGGGGCTTCCTGCAGCGCAGAGTGTGTGCTGGGGACTCTCACGGGAGAACTCACATCCTGGGGGGTGACCCACTGGAGAGAGTGGGTGTGTGTGTGTGTGTGTGTGTGTGTGTGTGTGTGTGTGTGTGGTGTGTGTGTATGTGTGTGTGTGGTATGTGTGTATGAAAGTGTGTGTGTGTGTGTGGTTTGTGTGTATGAGAGTGTGTGTGTGTGGTTTGTGTGGTTTGTGTGTGTGTGTGGTGTGTGTGTATGTGTGTGTGTGGTATGTGTGTATGAAAGTGTGTGTGTGTGTGTGGTTTGTGTGTATGAGAGTGTGTGTGTGTGGTTTGTGTGGTTTGTGTGTGTGTGTGGCGTGTGTGTGGTTTGTGTGGTGTGTGTGTATGAGTGTGTGAGTGTGTGTGGTATGTGTGTATGAAAGTGTGTGTGTGTGGTTTGTGTGTATGAGAGTGAGTGTGTGTGTGTGTGTGTGTGTGTGTGTGTGTGTGGTTTGTGTGTGGTTTGTGTGTGGTATGTGTGTGTGTGTGTGTGTGGTTTGTGTGTATGAGAGTGTGTGTGTGTGTGTGTGTGTGTGTGTGTGTGTGTGTGTGTGTGTGTGTGTGGGATGCGTGTGTGTGTGGGATGCGTGTGTGTGTGTGTGCGTGTGTGTGTGTGTGTGTGTGTGTGTGTGTGTGTGTGGTTTGTGTGTGGTTTGTGTGTGGTATGTGTGTATGAGAGTGTGTGTGGTTTGTGTGTGTGTGTGTGTGTGTGTGGGATGCGTGTGTGTGTGTGTGTGGGATGCGTGTGTCTGTGTCCCGCCAACGCAGCGAGGTTCAGCAGTGCAGTGAGGCCGGTAAATTGCATGGGCTGATAAGTGTTTGTGTGCCCGTGTTCAGCCGAAAACAAGCTTAAGTGGGTTTTGTCACTCACTCGGGCTTGCCAGCTTTTTAATGCTATTAGGGGGCAAAGCTGCTGTTCCAGCATGCTGCCATTTTTACATTTCTGACTGTCCAACGGTGTCAACAGCGCTCCTCCTGACTCCCAGGCCCCGAAAACCGATAAAGCCCCGCCGCACGCGGGCCGCACCACGCTGCACACGGGCTGTGTCCCACAGGAGGGACGGCCTCCCCCGAAACGCAGCGTACTGAGCGCACCGCGGCGGTGAAACTCCGTGTAAGAGCTCCGGCAAGAGGCTGCTGAGAAGGGCTAATCCCGCTCAAGTCTCCCTATCTGTATATTATTATTATTATTATGATTCGCTTAGCAAGTGTCCTTATCCTGGGTGACTTACACCACCAGCGTTTGCACTTATTATCCACCCATGCCACTGGATATCCACTGAAGCAGTACAGGTTAATCTCCTCGCTCCAGGGTGCAGAGGCTGTGCCCCAGCCTGGATCTGAACCTGCAGTCCCGCCCCTCGGTGCCCCGCGGCGATCACGCGATTGCCCCGACGGCTGTCTCCATAAAGCGGGGCCTCTCGGTTTATGATTATTGCGGTGATTGTTTTTATTAGCCGGCAGCCGGATTGGCCTTCCGGCTCCTCCCGGCAGAGATTTATTTCTGCAGATGATTGAATTAAGCCCCTATGCACGGGAAAGCCCGGGTGAATTACGCTAATGGGTCCAAACAGAGCCGCTCTAAATGAATGAGGTTTCCATTACGGTGGAACCTGGGCGGCGGGTGGCGGGCGCGGGGCGCGGGGGAGCGGGGCGCGAGCCGGTCCCGTCCCGTCCGGGGCCGCGGGGTCTACACTCTCACACACGCGCTGGCCGTTTGTGTAAGCACGGATAATGAGATCTGCTTGCAGACTGTTTCTGCACGTGCCCAGTCGGGTAGATAAGAATCGCTCAACACATTGCAGCGATGAGACGGGCTTATTTCAGGCCCCGAGTCGCTGCCTGAGATGCAGGCCGCATTAGCGGCCATCAGGGGCAGGGGGGCGCAGGGAAGGGGCTCTGTTTCAGAGCGCTGCCGATGTGTCTGCATGTGTGTGAGCGGGCGTGCGCATGCGTGCCCTCCCACACCCCCACACCCTCACAGACAAAGGGAGCACACAGGCTGAACGTTAGAGCGTAATTCTCCTGAAGGAAAGGGCGTAAATCAGAGTGAAGGGGCGCCTGGAGCTGCCGCGTTTGAAGCGGTCGGCGCGGACAGACCGCCTGCTCCTGTCAACAGGGCTTGTTTACTAGCAGGAGGAGTGGGCGGTTGCTGCTGGTGATGCAGTTCGGGAGGACGCATCAGACGCGCGCTCCTGACCGTTACAGTATTTACAGTATGTGTTTGCTTATTCACAGCCACACATGCACCTCCTGTTTCACACAGTGCTCCATTATCCACGGCTGCCTGGTTACCCAGGCAGTTCACTCTAAGTGCCCTGCTCGGGGCTCCCCTCTGGGACTCAAACCTGCACCCTCCTCCTTTGCAAGCCTGGTTGTCTGACAGACGTTTGCAGGACTCCGTAAACGGTAGACCGCTGCGGAGAATGTGTCCGGGTGTGGACCGATGGTGCGGCGAGGACGCAGGTATTCCTAAAGCACAAAGAGCGGTTTGTTTTCGGGTTTTCCGCAGTCCTGTGGAAGGGGGAAGTCTAACAGGCGATAGACTCGTTAAAGACGCAGAAGCGTCACTCAGCGTCCCCATTTGCTTTCGATGTTTGGAGCGCCGCGGGGCGCGGAAGGCATTTTCTGGGCTCTGCGCAGACCCTTTGTAAACAAAGTCCTCCAGATGTGAATCTCTCAGAAAATCGCCAAGGCCAGTAAGTGCTGTGTAATTGAATGTTTTCTATTAAGATTCGTTTGTCATTACATCGCTTTGTGCCATAGGCGTTGGACCGGCCCTTGTTTTGTGTTCAGGAGTTCACTTGCGCCCTGCCAGGGATTATGAATTCCTGTTTTGAGTTAGGAACATTCTCCTCGCTTTCCCTGCTCTTCCGATTGCACGTTCATCCTGTGCTTCCCCTCATACCTCCGAGCTATGCGACTCACCCTGCTACATTTCCCTCTGCTTTAAGACCGTCCGTCAGAGACTCTCTTCTCCGGTGATGAAACGGAGCGGCTCTGGCAGAGCAGATGCAGGCATGCTGGTTTTCAGGGTTTTAAACGGCCGTGTGTGTCAGTGTTCGGGGAAGCTGGACTGGGGCGTTCTGCAGCGTGCCTGATGCGTCACACGGACGGAAGTGCGCTGGAATTTTCGTGCAGTGTGACGGGACATCCTCTGGATCGGCGTCCCGTCCGGGCCCTCGCGCTCCATGGAGGGCGGCGTTTCCGCTCACGCCAGCGCCCCTGTCCCCCCGGCCGCCGGCTCCTCGGCAACACGTGCGCCTGTCGGGCGTCGCTAAGCAACAGGCTCTGCTGCATGTGCGACTGCGGCCGCGTTGTCGCCACGCCCCGCCCACCCCCCAGACCGCCCGCGAGTCCTCGCATCGGAGACGGGATCTGAGCGGGGGGAGGGGGAGGGGGAGGAGAGGAGCGGGGGAGTGTGGGACACGGGAGAGGAAAAGAGCGTCGCGATCGGGCTGGGGGGAGAGGAAATTGGACGGATGCTGATTATCGGGGGAAGCCATCTCTCTCCCGAGGAAGGCGTGCAGAGGACAAGACACGCAGCCAGCCCCCGCAGCGGAAGGTCTGCCCCCACCCCCCCCCTCCTCCCCCCCCGCCACTGCGGCCCTGTGTGGATGAGGCCTGTCCCCCCCGCCACTGCGCTCACCCTGCACAGCTTCGGCTGTGCAACACAGCGTGGCCAGGCAGCCTCTCCGTCTCCCTCTGGCCCGCTCTCCCTCCGGCCCGCTCTCCCAGCGGCCCGCTCTCCCTCCGGCCCGCTCTCCCTCTGGCCCGCTCTCCCTCCGGCCCGCTCTCCCAGCGGCCCCGCTCTCCCTCCGGCCCCGCTCTCCCTCCGGCCCCGCTCTCTCTCCGGCCCCGCTCTCCCTCCGGCACGGGGGAGAGGAAGCTTATGCACAGACCAGGTTGGTCTGAAATGAATGAGCTTATCAGAATACTCACCCTGTTCCTGTAGCACGTGTGGCTCACTCACCCCTCTCAGATCCAGCCCGCTGCTCTCAGTGGCTGGCATATCGTCTGCATGCGCTGTGCTCAGGACAGGCTGTATGCCATATCTCACATAGGGGGTTTTAGGTTGTGTTCTGTCCTTCTTTTTTCTCTCTCTCTCTCTCTCTTCCCCTTTTATTGCGCTCCCTCTCGCTCTCTCATACACTCCCTCTTTTAATCTGTCTGTATGTGTCTTTCTCTGCCTTTCCTTCTCTCTGCCTCTCTCTCTCTCCTCTGTCCCTGTCCCTCTCTCTCCCCCCCTCTCTGTCTCCCTCCCTCTCTCTCTCTCTCTCTCTCCCTCCCTCCCTCCCTCCCTCCCTCTCTCTCTCTCCCCCTCTCTCCCTCCCTCTCTCCCTCTTTCTCCCTCTCTCCCTCCCTCTCTCCCTCTCTCTCCCTCTCTCCCTCAGGTGCAGCAGTAGAGAGGGGGGCGTCCCCCTCGGCCTGCAGTGTATCCTCGGCCCGGCTCTTAATCAGAGCCCGGCTCTGGTGTTTGTCTTTCCCCCCTCTGCACAAAGGGGCCTAATGAAACGAATTTGCGCCGGTCACGAGCCGCGCAGCCCGTCCGGGCCCGGTTGCCTGGATACCACAGCGGGCCCAGCTGGCTTCAGCGGCGCCGTATTTGCACACCAAACAGCGCCTGCTGCACTGCCTCTTATATGAATGTAAATAGGCCGAGGGCCGCTGACGGGGCCGGCGGAGCAGGCCTCTCGCTACGCCCAGCCGCGGCGTTATCCCTGCCCCTGTCGAACCCTGCCGTCACGCCGCAGACCGAGGCACCTGCCTGCGGGTCAGACCACGGGTGAACGCTGACGCGGGGCAGGGGAGGGGCAGGGAGGCGGTGTGTTCAGTGGGTCTTGTCCTGGATCAGTGGTATTGCGCTGCGTGTGTGCACACATGCGCTCGGGGCCTGTGGCGGGATGCAGAGGGATCGCTGGTACCCGTCCTTCTGGAAGTCGTTCTGAGTGAGAGCGTCTGCTAAATGCATGTAACGTAATGAACTGTCACCCATGAGGTGTAGATGAAGAACCCGAGCAGTGCAGGATGTGACATGGTGGGAGTGGGTTCAGTGCTGTGAGCCGGCCCTGCTGCCTGAAACTCAGCTGTTATGAATGTGCTGGAGAGCGAGCACCTGTCTGAGAGCACAGCCCACGCCCAGGCCCAGGCCCAGGCCCCGGCCCAGGCCCTGTCTCTCATTCCCACACCCCCGCCCCCTGCGCCCCGCGCTCCGCGCCCTGCCCCGCACAGTGCAGCAGGGCTGCAGTAGGTGCTTTCCCACAGTGTCTCTCTCTCATTCTCTCTCTCTCTCTCTCTCTCTCTCTCTCTCTCTCATTCTCACTCTCTCTCTCTCTCTCTCTCTCTCTCTCTCTCTCTTTCTCTCCCCCTCTCTCTCTCTCTCGCTCGCGCTCTCTCTCTCTCTCTCCCTCTCTCTCTCTCTCTCTCTCACAGCCATTAGGCCGTCACATGGCGCGGCTATAAAAAGGCAGTGGAAAAAGTTAACCCGCCGCGGCTGCAGATGGGTTCTCACGAGGGCCCGTCCGGGCCCGGCTCCCGCCGCTCCATTTGTTTACCTCCCCAGCCCCTCGCAGGCTGGGGCGAGAGCCGAGAGCCGGGAGCCGAGAGCGGCTCTCTCTGTCCCCGCGTCCACCCTCTCTGATCAACAACAGGAAAACGGCACTCCACCGCTCTCTGTCAAGGAATGCAAGCACTTTCTGTTTTCTATTTCAGCATTTTGCCAAAGTCATTTTGTCAGTTTAAGGCTGTTTGTTAAGCTGCCAAAAGAGTTGAGTGTGAAAGGCTAACTAAAATGTTTTGGACTTTAAAGGGCTGAAAGCTGACCATGGATTATGTATATATGTGTATAAATGCGTAAATAAATAAGTGTAAATATTTCTGTACGACCCACTTGTGAGTGGCATGCCGTTCAGTAAAACTCACTTTTGAGAACCGGATGTATTCTAACAGCTGACTTTCAGCAGAGCTCTGAAACTGTGTGTGAAGGTGAAAGTGTGGTTCAGTTGTTGTGGAAGCAGCAGTAGGTGGAACGGTACGGTTGAGTAAAACCCACCTGATAGAGCTTATTTTCCGCAGGGACCGGGTGTGGGGCCATTCTGCCCCCCCGCAGTGTCTGGCCTAGTGGTTTGCTCTGCACGGGAGCCCTGTCTGTACCATAGCTCTGCAGAGGGGTGGAGATTTTGAGCCTCTGTCTCAGCTTCTCTCTCCCGGTGTTTGGAGACGCCACTCTCCCTGTGCTGTGCTGTGTTTGGAGATGCCTCTCTCCCTGTGCTGTGCTGTGTTTGGAGACGCCTCTCTCCCTGTGCTGTGCTGTGTTTGGAGACGCCTTTCTCCCTGTGCTGTGCTGTGTTTGGAGACGCCTCTCTCCCTGCGCTGTGCTGTGTTTGGAGACGCCTCTCTCCCTGCGCTGTGCTGTGTTTGGAGACGCCTCTCTCCCCGCGCTGTGCTGTGTTTGGAGACGCCTCTCTCCCTGCGCTGTGCTGTGTTTGGAGACGCCTCTCTCCCTGCACTCTGCCGGCATGCATGCCATTCAGCAGCCACAGTTAAAGAGCTCGTAGAGGCTGACCACTCCGAGGTGCACCTGCACACAGCCCCACACAGCCTCTGCAGGGCTGTGGAGCTGGCGGGGAGCTTCATGCATTCTTAATGACACGTCATGTTAGATTTGTGCTGAGGTGGGATTGAGAGCGCGGCTGCGGAGGTCAGCCCGGGGTCAGCTCTCCAAAACTGAGGGAATGCATAATGATGAGGGGAATTGATTTTGAGATGCCTGAGCGAGGTGTTGTTTTGACGGTTGGTCTTGGAGGAATCGTCGGACAGCGTCGCGGCCTATCACAGTGTGTGTTTTAAACTGTAAATGCTACCTCGTTGCTGTTGCTTGTGTTTGAGGTCTCAGCTTGGTTCTGGCGTTTTGGAGAGGGGCGCTTCATAGAGTTAGCTGTGGAACAGGAATGGAGCGGTGATTTGGAATGACAGAGCGCAGATGTCTGGGGTCACAAACAGAACGAGCAGAACACTGTCCTGGGATCAGTCTCCAAACAGTTCTCAGCAAATGCACCACGTTGGAAAGACTCCACATTGTGCATGATATCCTTCGCTAAGCCTCTGGGTCAGGAAGCAGAACCAGAAAATACCGGTTATTGGGAATGTTAGCCATGGTGCTTGAAAAGTTCCTGTTGCCCATTTGAGAACTCCATGCCTCCTTTTTTCCCCACAGTACCAATCAGAACTACTGGACGGGTACAATCATATAACCTCTGTACCACCTTAGTGTGGCACAGGCTATGATCGGACAAGCATCCCAGAGCCGTCTTCTCTCTTGCTGTGGACCATGTTGAGCTGTCCCGTGCTCAGTACTGTGCCATGCTGTGGACTCGTGTGTGACGGTGCGCTGTGTGTGGATCTGACACACATGCAGCTTACAGATGCGCCTGCAGTGTTTAACACAGACAAAGTGCAGGAAGTGAGTCCTGCTTCTAAATGACACACACACGCGCGCACGCACACACACGCACGCACACACACGCACACACGCACACACACTCGCACACACACACACACACACGCCGGTCACAGTCTCCTTCCTCTTCACGTGTGTACCACTTCCCCCCAGAGAGATTAAAGATGAGAACTCAATAACACATCCTTCAGTTTCGCCGAAATCTGCCAGATCCCTCATACAGGCAGACATACTCTTCACATTAGCGCTGCCAAAACCTGCCAAAACCCTTGAAAGCCCCATAACATTTTACAGTCGCACACCCAAAAGCTGCCAAATCCCTCATACAGGATCTGAAAACATACTATTTGCAGTAGAGCTGCCAAACCCTTGAAAATGTAATAACACTTTACAGTCCTGCAGCCAAAACCTGCCAAAAGCCTTATGTGGCATCTGAAAACTATTCTGTGCACTTAGTCAAAACACTAACAGGATGTTGATAAGGAAAAAGAGCAGAAAAAGCTGAATAGCAAAGTTAAGTGTGTCAAACCATATGGCTTTTTGAGAGACCGATTTTGCAACCACGTGAGTTATCTTTTTTGTGTAACTTTTTTCCCTTTAATGACGTTTGTGGCCTAATGCAATCGCAGAGCTTTAATGTGCTTTGGGATAATGGTTATTTCTGGTAAGCTGTCTGGTGGTGTTAGCCCCCACCAAAGTCTTAAGCGGCTAGGCTGACTTTCCGGAAAGTACCGGGGCCTGGTTTTGGTGCGTGGTCACCGCATGTTGTTAATTTGTCTCCGTAAGCGGCTGACCTTCTTTGTCACTGTGAGATTAGGAGCTGGGCTGGCCACAGAGGCCTGTGTCAGATTTCCATATGCTCCGAAAAGAAGCCTTGCGTTTTCGCCCCGTGTTGTTGGCCCGTGATATAAATAGCTGTCTTTGAACAGGAGAGCTGCTGGGGGGGGGTGCCAGGGCAGTGAGGAGTGGCAGTGTTTACTGGTGCGGGGGGGGGGGGGGGGGGGCTGACAGTACATAGTCACCAGCCAAGTCCTCTGAGCGCAGCTCTGGAGAGAATGCATTATGGATGAGAAAATATTAAGGAACTCTTTACATATCATTTATTCATGTTCCTCCGAAGGCCCCCTTCCATGTGAGCTTGTTGGGGTGTTTTTTTTTTTTTTTGTTTGGTGTGTTTTTTTCCTCCTAGCTTTATGAAAGAGGGAAATGGCTTTAATAAGGAGTAGGCTGTGTGGGGGTGTGGGAAGTATGGGGGAGCAGACACAGTCCTGTCACACTGGCTGTCACTGCGCCTTTTTCAGGGCTGCGTGTGTGTGTGTCTGCGTGTCTGCGTGAGTGTGTGTGTATGTCACTGTGTGTATGTGTGTGTCTGTTTGTGTCTGTGTGTGTGTCTGTGTTTGTGTCTGTGTGTGTGTGCTTTTTTCCTTTCTTTTGGATACGTGGCATTTTGCAGCCCAGGATCTTCCTGAAGATGTCCCTTGGCTATTTCCCTTCTTACTCTGTTTTTAATGGAAATTTCCAGGGTCACGTCAGCTCTGTCTCTTACCTGCCCGTGGCACAATCAGGTCAGGCGTAGTTTGGGTTGACACGGCGTAGTTTGGCGCACACACACACACACACACACACACACACACACACACACACACACACACGTGCGCGCGCACACACACACACACATATATGCGCGCAAGCACACACACACACACACACACACACACATATATGCGCGCGAGCACACACGCACATACACACACACGCACACGCACATGCACAAGCCCCGACACCATCAGGGCCGGTCAGAGTTCTCCGAGTGTCACGGCATTAATTAATTTGTGGCTGCATTGTTTGTTCACAGTAACAGTAATATTTGTACTTGAGTAGAGGAGATTATTATAAATCTAGGGTTGCCTGGATACATAAGCCGAAGTGCTTCATTTTATAAATGCAGGCTTAGATATTAGAAGAGGGAATCCGTGTTCCTGCCATCTTTGTGTACTACTTCCCCCTCCGTCGCACCGTTTAGAAGCAAAATCACGTTATCATCATGTCAGAAACGGTAACCAATACCACCAGTGCAGGACTGAAAGCACTCTGTATCATTGTATTGAAGTACATTAATGCATTTCGGGCACCTCTTATATTCGGGAGCACAATGAGACCTCAGCCCCGCACCTGGCGGGGAGAAAGCCGGTCCCGCAGGGAGGGGGTGGGTCTGCGTGGGTCACCGTGCAGACCCCAGCTCCGGAGGCGGGGTGGGGGGACAGCTGGATTCGGTGCTGATGGGAGCGTGGCACGCGGTGATGCTGGGTGTTAACCTCTCTCTCTCTCTCTCTCTCTCTCTCTCTCTCTCTCTCTCCTGGCAGACGGTGGACGATGACGCGATGGAGGCGTGAATGAGGTTTGGCGCAGCGAGAGCTGAACAATGCCCAAGGGCGGGGGTCCTAAACCACCCCAGCTGGAGGACTTCCCCCTCAGCACCGACATGGTGGAGAAGCAGGCGGGGAAGAAGGTGAGAGCTGCCCTCTGCAACACGTTCATTCTGCAGCATTCTGTAACTCCCGTCAGCCCCTGCTTTGAGTACGTTTTCAGTGTGGATGAGATACGGGGCATGCCATGTTACCATACTTATGTGATGGAAGTTTATGTTCTATTGTGCTGGACGTCGCTCTGGATAAGCGTCTGCTAAACGTATGTAATGTAATGTTAATGTAATGCATACAGATCAGTGTCAGCCGACCCCCACAGCACAGTGAAAGGATATTTTCCTGGGTTTTGCATTTGCTGGAGGCTTGCTGGAGGGTGACGTACAGTCACGGCTGGGCCTGAAACCAGTGACCCTCCATTCAGAGGCTGTGGTCTAGTCGATACTAAGTTTCGATGCTCAGTTTTGACGCTCAGGTGTGTGCACTGTTCGCCTGTTCGCGTGGAGTCGAGAGACGGGCAGAGAGAAGACAGGAAGAGAGAGTGTCTTTGTACCCTGGGAGAGTGCACTCAGAGCAGGTCTCAGACATGACAATGGCAGCTCCTCTCTCTGAAGATTCAGCGCCCGTAAGTGCAGGCCAAGAAAAACAGAAAATGGGGGGTCTCACTTTGGTACCCATTAGAT
>NC_050595.1:4975000-4980000 GCF_013368585.1 Megalops cyprinoides
ATCTCAGCCAAGCGTGCAGCGGTGTCCTGAGAGAGAAGGTTGTGCAGACCGTGATCCAGTTAGCGTGAGGTTTGTCAGACGGGGGAGCCGGAGAAAGGCTTTCCTTCAGAAGGATAATGGCGCTAGCATTCCTCCATGTCATGGCAGAGTGTGAGGTACTCCACTGCAGTGGCACCACAGTTAAATTCACGTTGGGGTTTTTATCCGTTTTTGATGGTTCAGTAATTATATTTGTGTGCGTGTCCAGTTTAAATACATGCTTGTGTTTTGTTGTTGTGTGGATGGCGTGTTTTTATGTTCTGCCATAAACACTATAGAACAAAGGCGTTCTCATGAATTCATGATAAACTTGGCTGTACAGAGCAACAGGTTAAACTGGTTTTGATTCAGGCCTGTGTTGATATTAGCAGGGTGTCAGGGTGACTCTGATTGCGCCTTTATGGAGGCACTCTGGCTGCCTCTGTACAGTACTGAAGGCAAAAGGAGTGCGGTGACTCTGATTTGTACCGGACTCCCTGCTTTTTACTGTGGTGCTGTAATGTGGGGTGGGGTCCAGGGCCTCTCACTGGGGAGATCCACACCGCCGTCATTCCGCCTCATAGATTCATACACCCTGCAGTGCTGTCTGCGTGTGCCTGCAGAAAGCCATCCGTGCTATTTGAGACTAAATCTGCATTTATCTCTGTAACTCTCCTCTCTTTTGTCCCACTAGTACCTTGTTCCTCTCTCTCTCTCCCTCTGTCCTTCCCTGTCTCTCTTTCTCTCCCCCTGTCTTTCTTTTTCCTCTTTCTTTCCCTCTCTCTCTCTCTCTCTCTCTCCCTTTCTCTCTCCCTGTTTCCCCACTCATCCCCTGGCACACCCACGCATTCTTCATCTTGCTGCCTCTCTTTATTCATATCCACGTGTCCCGTTGGACCTTTGCTTTGGTTTTCGACCGTCGCCCATCGCACACATACTGGCTGAGTGGCCTTTTTCCCCCTCCCCCCCCCCCCCCCCCCCGGCTCCTGTTTTCATTGCTTCTGCTGTGTCATCGTCTCCCACCAACCCTGTGGAATTTGCTTTCTCTGTGATCTCTCCTCTTCTGGTCTCTGTGGGTATCTGTGATTCTGGTGTGCTTTTTCCATGCTCTGTGTGTGTGCGCGCGCGTGTGTGCGTGCTTGTGTTGTGCCTCAGTGGTTATTTTCCTTTTGAGTGTGCAGGCATCCTTGCTGCCCCCGTGCCCTTCCCCTGTCGGGCTGGTAGATTGTGACCCTGGCCTGTTGTCAGAGGCCTGGGCCCCCCCATACAGCCCCCAGGCTTCTCTCAGTTCCGCAGTGCTCTCGTCTTCTCTCTTTACGATCGAGAATACTCGTCCTGCTTTCCCTTTCTCTCTCTCACACGCACGTCCACGTCTGTCTTTCCTTTATATCAATTTAAACTGTTTCTCTAACACTCTACTCTTTCTTCCTCTCTCTCTCTCTCTCTCTCTCTCCCCCTCTCTCTTTCCCACTCTATCCTCTCTCTCCCCCTCCTCTCCCCTTCTCTCTTTCCCACTCTATCCTCTCTCTCTCTTTCTCTCTCTCTCTCTCTCTCCCACTCTCCCTCTCTCTCTCTCTCTCTCTGTCCATATGGTGGTCGAGCACGGCATTTCACCCCCCCCCCCTAGTCTCAGAGTTCAGCGCGGCCAAAAGGGTCAGGGGTCAAACCCTGTCCTGCCTTTGGTGCAACTCGAGGGTTTGGTTCAGAGTACTGATATGGTTTTGTCTGCACACAGGGAAAAAAAAAAACCAGCGAAATGGCCTAGTTAGCGCATACATTTGCAACGCTATAGTTGTGCTGAGAGCCTGTAAGGAAACCATTAGCAAGCTTTCCCTGGGATGCAGGAAAATGCTGGTGGCGAAGCGAATCCCTAATTATGTAACAGCCAGAATGATGCATCTCTCTACTCCATGCCACGATGATAAAGAGAAGCACATTTTTCTCAGTGTAGAAAGGGGTTTTTTTGTGCAGAAAATGACATTAATGAAACCTCCCGTAAGACATCAGACCACACTCCACTAGTACAGATCAGCCTGTTTTCCAGCCTGTACGACCCATGCATTGCTTTATACCATATGTTGTCTTTTGAGTCCAAATTTTCCCTGGTATTGAGAAGTGACCTTGTTTGGTACGGGGAGTTCATTGCCAGTAGACACTGTAGTTATGTATGATTTAATGCTTCCCAAAATGTAGAACCGTATGCCGTCTGAGATGGAAAAATGATTTGATCCATTGATTTGAGTTTGTGCCTACATGGGTGCATGTTTGTGCAGTGGTGGGGCGCAGAGAGGCATCATCTGGCAGGAAGGAGGCTGCGAGCAGGGGTGAGGGGAAAGCCGGATTACTGCTGTAACGGGGAGAGGGGGGCCGCATTTAGCAGGAAGGAGGTTGTGAGGAAGTGTGGAGGATGAGGCGGTGCTCTCTCAGCAGGAAGCCACAGTGCAGCTGAGGGAGGCTCTGATTGGCTGCGCACCCGACTGCAGCAGCTGAGCGATGGAGACGGAACTGCATGGGGGGAGCGTGGGGCTGGATTTGGCAGGAAGGAGGCCCAGCAGAGGCTGGGAATGGGAGGCACATTTTGCCAGGAAGGACAGTGAGGGGAAAAAAAGGCCTGTGTTTGTGGCCTGATTGATGAACCGTGCTCTGTGTGGGGGGAGTAGCTAGGCCTGTGTTTAAGGCTTGAATTATGTGTTGTATTAGGTCGGGGAGGAGAGGGCTGTATTTGCGGCTGCAGTAAGTGCCTGCCCTGGAATTTGAATATCTATTTAAGATTGTTGTGCTGCTGCTGTCGTCCTGCTGCGACTTGGGTGGGTGAATATGTGCGGTGCACTCGTTTGCTGTCTGTTTCACTTACTACTGAATCTTAATTTATTTTTTTTTTCCCTCTTCATTTTGTCATGCAGCAGTTGCTCTGGTATCTGAAAAACTGAAGCAGACTGATCTTTCAGAGATTTCTGGACTGGCTCAAACCGCCCGCGCCGCGAGCGCTGCCTTCATCTCTGCCGTTGGGTTTGGCTGTGTGATAATTGCGTCTCTCCTCCCAGCCTCGTTGGAAAGCTTGTGCATCAGTTCACCTCTGCTGTCTGTATGGAAGCCGCCGAGCTTCTCTGGAAAGCTGTGCAGCCGGCCTGCGTGCTGTGAGCTGCTTTGGGGATGTGCGGGTTGGCACGGGGGTTCGGGGTTTGGCGTAAACGAGTGACGGTGGCAGGGAAGGACACTGCCGCAGGACAGTGACACAGAGGAGACTGCAAGGGCCCGTGTCCCGCTGCTGACCTTAGCATCCTCGCGTCGCTAACGCCGGTAGCCTCTGCCTGAGCACAGCACAGCCGTGAGTGCGGGCTCTCACAGGATGAGACGCAAGCGGATATATGTACAGATATCTGTGCTTACGCACGGATCACACACACTTCATTACAGGCTGCCTCTCTGAGCCTCTGAGACCCACTCACACACACACACGCGGGCAGACACACATCAGTGAGTCCCACAGCCATCCCCACATCAGGGACCTCCTCGGTACCCCCCCCCCTCCTGGGAAATCCAAGCTTCCCCAGGGGAAAAGCATGCATTTGCCGTGCTCTGTTTGCCTTCTGCTTTAGTAACGTAATGTTCCCATGGTTTAAAAAAGGCTGTATACTGTAACTGTGTGGGTGTGTATATGTATGTGAATCTAAAATATATATTTTTTGGACTAATATTGAGTGATTCATCTAATGCCTACTGACACAAACGGTGTTGCTGGCTGTACAGTATTGTTGGCAAAGCTCTTCAGTCTAACTTTGATGCCTCAGCCCTCCAGAAATACTAATTTGTTATTTTCAGGCATCATGTGGAATGTGGTTCCATTCTGCAAAATGAATGTCTCCTTTTATCTTAGGATTCGTTTGCTCGTTTGCCAGATAAATCATTATTCCCTTTCTTCCCTGCCTGCAGGGCTGCCTCTCAGAAAATATCAACCGCTTGCTTCTTAATGCAGTTTGCATGGTTTATCGAACATCGCTGCAAATGTAGTGTTTGCTGTTGGTTCTGTGGACGTGACAGAGGAGCAGATGCTGCTGTGTTTCAGTTGCAGTGCATGCGGTCTGGCGCTTAGGATTCTGGGTAATTGTTCCCGGTCCATCCCCACTCTCCTTCCACTCGACTCCACTGTGGGCTTGGCTGCTTGTCTTCTCCTGTATTATTCAGACTGGTGTGTTTGTTGGCTGATGAGAGGCTGAGGCAGGCTGAGGCAGACGTTCTGCCGGGAGAGCAGGTGACGCCTGGGTTTGAAGTGTCCTGTCCGGTTTCTGTGGAGCTGCCTCCTTTAACAGCGAGGCTCCTGCCCTGCTCTTTCGGGGGCGTTTGGGGTGTCGCCAGGCTGAAGGTCAGCGCTCGTCAGGAGGAGACCGGTTCGGTTTGGCGGACCCGCGCGCCGCGGCAGGAGCTCGATCTCTCTGCTCGGCAGAGGCGACCCGGCTCTTTCATTTCCTCTCTCACTGTGACACCGTATCCTGTGGCTGCTTCCTGTCTGCGCTTCCTTCATTTCCTGTTTGCAGGCCGGCCGTGGCCCGCTGGAGAGCGCTGCTGCTGGAGGAATCGCCTCTGCTCTGCACACCCTCTGAGTGGTGTGTCTGTGTGTGTGTGTGTGTGTGTGTGTGTGTGTGTGTCTGTGTGTGTCTGTGTGTGTCTGTGTGTGTCTGTGTGTGTCTGTGTGTGTCTGTGTGTGTGTCTGTGTGTGTGTCTGTGTGTGTGTCTGTGTTTGTGTTTGTGTTTGTGTATGTGTGTGTGTGTGTGTGTGTGTGTGTGTGTGTGTAAATGTGTGTGCGCCCGCCAGCATGCATGTCCTGGAATGTGCTTTCATCAATGTCAGAGCAGGACTCAGGATGACCCAGCAGCTGAGAACAAAGGTGGGGGTGTGACTGACGGGTAGGAAAGCCCCCCCTGCCGGGCTGCAGTCCCCTCCTCCCAGTGCTGACCCAAATTCTCCTCTCCCTCCAGCCAGT
>NC_050595.1:4987500-5027500 GCF_013368585.1 Megalops cyprinoides
AAGCACAGTAATGTAAATGTCACAAAGTAATTGGCTTCAGTAAATGTGATGACCGTACCACAGGCACTTGAATGCAACATTTTGTGTTGCATTTGTCTAATTATGCAAGAGCGCCACACGCTGGTGGAAGAAGGTTTTGCGGGTTCAAAACACTGGCTGTCTGGATTGTTCATGGAGAATGTCCTCTACAAAAATTGTTACACAACCAACACCTGATAATCATTTGTGCTTTTGTCTGTTAAATTGGGGCAAACTAAATAGCATAGTTTAAAACACAGGATGGTATTGAAGGGAGTTGACTGCGTGTGATTGTTATTTGTTTAATCTTTACCCATGAGCACCCGTAATAAGGTGTCCTGTTCCCCTTTCAGACACAACACCAAAGCACCAGTCGCAGTCCAGTCTGGGTCAGAAGGGAACGCCAAACTCTGCCTCAAAAACCAAAGATAAAGTGAACAAGCGCAACGAGAGGGGCGAGACGCGGCTGCACCGGGCCGCCATCCGTGGGGAGGTGCGCCGCATCAAGGAGCTCATCAGCGAGGGGGCCGACGTGAATGTAAAGGACTTTGCAGGTGAGCGGAGCCCCTCCGGCAGGCCCGGCCAGCCCCCTGAGGATACCTGCATCACATCGCATCACAGTACATGCATTTAGCAGTCGCTCTTCTGCAGAGCGGCTTCCGGCGCAAGAGAACAGAAGTGTATCCATTCAAGCTGAATGAGCAACAGTGTCAGACCAGGCTAACAACACTTCCCACACTAGTGAGTGTGAGCGTAACGCTATTCAAGCCCTAGCACAAGTTAACCTGACTAGGCAAGGGAGGCCAAGTGTGCTACCATGCAGCACGGTCACGACGTCACAGAATGCAAAACGCTTCACAGTACGACACATAAAATGCATACTGCCATCCTTTAGGAGAGCACATAAAGCAGGGTTGCTGCACTGCTTTCCCCCAGGGCCAGAGTCCTGCAGGTTTGCAGTTTTTATGGGTTTTTATCGGTGTTTTGGTTTGTGTTTTTCTTCTTCTTTTCAGTGGTAAGGGAATTTTCAGAATATTTTAAAAAATTTTAAATCTGAAAAAGGAGAATAATGCTGTAGCTCCGAGCTGCAGGTGGCCCTAAGCATGTTATCTTCAGAGCCATGACAGTACCGTGTCTGTGTCTGTGAGACGTGCTGTGACACCAGGGGTGCCCTTTAACGCTGGCAATGATTGACAGGCTGGACGGCGCTGCACGAGGCCTGTAACCGTGGTTACTACGACGTGGCGAAGCAGCTGCTGGCAGCCGGGGCAGAGGTCAACACAAAGGGTGGGGATGACGACACCCCTCTCCATGACGCGTCCAACAACGGGCACTTCAAGGTGAGCGTGCACCTGGGGAGGGGCGTCGTTCTGAGAAACCATCAATCATTTCGCAGTCCTCCTTAACGTGAGCATCATACTGAAGCTTGACATTGAAGTTTGAGCTTAGAACAGTAGGTAAAGAGGTGTTTGAAAAAAAACAGGAGACCAGCCAAGTCAGTGTCTTGTTAAAATCTCATCTGTTAGTGTTTTCTACATTCAGTCATGCACTTTTCCCTGGGATCATTATTCAGCCATAGGCAGGTTTCAGGACTGTTTGAGATTTAGATGTCTAAACCTGAGAAATATTGTGGAATACATACATTTTTTATTTGTAATGACAGATATAGAAATTTACAGGCATAACTAAATGGAAGGCAAAATTGATGGCCACTCAGCTAGTGCTGTGACTGAACTTTACCTTTAAAGTTATTATTTTTTATATTTACTGTCAGAATAAGAGTATACTTACTGTCAGAATAAAAGTCACAAATATATTTTTCCTTACAGGTAATAATTTGTTGTCCAGCACGTTTTTAAAACATTGTTTCTAAGAGCGTGACATTGGCTTGTTTTCCGTTGTAGGTGGTGAAGTTGCTGTTGCGCTATGGAGGCGATCCTCGTCAGAGCAACAGAAAGGGCGAAACGCCATTGAAAGTAGCAAACTCTCCAACCATGCTGAATCTCTTGCTTGGCAAAGGCACTTACACGTCGAGCGAGGAGAGCTCTTCAGGTCAGTATGAATAGTTTGAGAGAGTTAACAGAACATTATTTTTTTAAAAATGCGTTTATTTGAGATTGCTACAATATGAGATGAAAAATGAAACTTTTTTTAGATTATCATCACTACAGTCATAAACATAGAACTTCACTCAGAACATTAACTGATTTTTGTATGTTTGTTTTGCAGAGTCTTCGGAGGAGGAAGATGCCCCATCGTTTGCCCCATCCAGCTCTGTTGATGGCAATAACACCGACTCGGAGTTCGAGAAGGGCCTGAAGCTGAAAGGAAAGAGCCTGGAGCCGCCCAAATCCATAGCCACGCCTGTGAAGGACGAGTATGAGTTTGATGAGGACGACGAGGAAGAGCGGGTCCCCCCTGTGGACGACAAGCACCTGCTAAAGAAAGAATTCCGCAAGGATTCCACCAGCAAAGCCAGCAGTTTCATTTCCATTCCCAAAATGGAGGTCAAAACCTATTCCAAAACCAACTCGCTGACACCAAAGAAGGCCGCGCGGCGCATCCTGTCCGACACCAACAGCTCGGACGAGGACGAGAGAACCCTGTGCTTCTCCCCGACGCCCACGGCGCGGCAGGCGGCAACGGTGGCTAACTCAAAGAGCCGGGAGCCCGCCGCCCTGACCTCCAAGCAGCAGAAAGACAAGAACAAGGTCAAAAAGAAGAGGAAGAAGGAAACGAAAAATAGCACCAACAAGGAGGTGCGGTTTGGCAAACTCAATGACAAATTCTTCACCTCCGAGTCAGAGAGTGGAGACCTAGAGAGTGAGGATGATAAGGGCTCTGTGCAGAGCTCGAACTGTTTAAAGGACTCATCCGTGTTGAGCCTAAAAGAATCGTCAGTTTTCAGCTCACTCTCTGGCTCCTCTTCGTCCTCTCATGGAAGCCTGGGTTCCCAGAAGCAGACCCAGTCACTGGCGGAGCAGCACCCAAAGCAGTGGAGGACGGACGGCTGGAAGACCGTCTCCTCGCCGGCCTGGTCCGATGTCAGCTCCCTCTCAGACTCTGTCCGAACCCGGCTCTCCAGCGAGTCAGACTACTCGTCAGCGGACTCGAGCGTGGAGTCCATGAAAGAGGTCAAGAAGAAGCCACAGGACAGCAGGAAAAAGAGCAACAACCCACATGTTAACGTGTCCGAGAAAAAGAGTTCCTCTGACTTTTACAAGGCCTCCAACTCTGAGGGGGCAGTCTCCAAGACAGACAAAGATGGCAAAGTGTTGAAAAAACATAAAGTAAAACACAAACATAAAAATAAGGAGAAGGAAAAGGCTCCCAGCCTGGTGCTCAACCAGGACATGAACGAGAAATTTGTCAAGAGCTTTTCCTTTGATTTTGATGACACACAAAAATCCCTCATCGTGGAGTCTGAGTCTCCTACAGAAAACAAAGTCAAGCTCTCCAAGCACGACAAAGACCATTTTAAAAAGGAAGAGCGGTTGTCTAAAGGTAAATCAGAGGAGAAAGATTGGACATGTGGAAAAGAAACAGTCAGAGCTACTAAAGAAGAGAAAGCCAAGAAAACAAAGGAGTCTACCAAGGAAAAGATAATCAAGGAGGAGAAGGATAAGAGCTTCAAAGCAGAAAAAGACAGAAACCTCAAGGACAAAGAGAAGCCTAAGGAGGAGAAGCAGAAGACCCACAAGGATGAGAAAAAGAAGAAATCCAAGGACAAATCATCAAAGGTCGACAAAAAGAATGAGCAAAAAGAGGAGAAACACCTGAAATCAGAGAAAGAGAAAACCGCAAAGGAGGAGAAGGAAAAATCAAAAAAGGAAAAGGTGCCCAAAGAGGAGCCAGACTATGAGGACTATGATATCAAAAGCCGTTTTTTAGACTTTGAGGACAGCAAGCTCAGTGCCTCTGACGACCCCCATGACCGATGGGCATCAGACCTCTCCTCAAACTCCTCACTGTATGGAGAGGACAGCTGGGATGCTCCAGTTAAGGAGTACAAAGAATACAAAGCCAACAATGCTTTTAAACTGATCGTCGAGACAGTGAAAGAGGAGAACCGAGATCGGAAGAAGGACAACAAAATCAAAGACAAAAAACTAGAACACAGTGAAAAGAAAGAGACTGCTTCTAAAAAGAAAGAAAAGGACTTGTCAGATAAGGTCACTGAAAAGAAAAAGGACTCAATGGATAAACAGAAGCTAAACTCCACCTACTCGTCAGAAAAGGAGAAAAAGAGGAAAGAGTCTGCGGAAAGCTTCAAGGAGAAAAAAGAGAAGGACTCCATAGACAGCAGCAGGGAAAGGAAAGATTCCTATGAATTCACTAAGGAGAGGAAGGATTCCAAACTTAAACAAGACGATGTGTCAAGAGACGAGTATGGAAGCGAACCCTTTTTCAAAGACAAATCCGAGACCGAAGCCATTGGCAAACTGTCAGAGCCAAGAGAAAGGAACCACTCTGGAAAAGAGAGAGAGAAGAAGGGAGAAGGTGTGGAAAAAGAAAAGAAGGACAAATCTAAAGGTGATAAACACAAAGAGAAGCCTAAAGACAAGGACAGAAATTTCCTGGATGCAGAGAAAGATAAAGCAGAAAAAGGCTCTGCAGAGAAGGCTCTAAAGGAGAAAGACTCGGATCGAACCTCCAAGGACAAAAAAGAGGGTATGAAAGAAAAGCACAAAGACTCTCACAGCAAAGACAAGGAGAGGAAAATGTCCTCGGAACAGAGCAAAGACAAGAAGGAGAAAGCCTCCCAAGACAAGCACGCGGACAGAGAGAAGGACTTCCTTGAGGCAAAGAAGGAAGAGAGAAAGCCTGAGAAGGCGAGAGAAAAGACGTGGTACAAGATTGCAGACATCTTCACAGATGAAAGTGAGGATGAGGAGGACAGTTACAACGGGGGTGTCCTCAAGCTCAGCGATTCCCTTGGTCTTTCAGATTCCCACCGAAAAGACTCCACACCGGATCGGGATGATATTGAACTCTTCCAAAGCGACAAGCACAGGAAGTACTCTGCAGACGGGAAGCAACACTCCACAGAGAAAATGAAAGAAAAGGAGTACAAGGACAAGAAGAAAGACAAAGCCTTGTTTGACAGTGGCAAAGAGAGAAAGGGCTCTTTAGAGAAACACAAAGACAAAAAAGAGAAGGATTCTGGAGATGGGAAGCATAAGGAGCGCAAAGAGCGGGCATCTGTCGACTCCAACCAGGAGAAGAAAAACAAGCAGAAGATGCTGGAGAAGAGGCACTCAAGCGAGGAGAAGCCCAAGGGCAAGTACAAGGAAAAGCCTGACAAAGATCACTCAAAGGACAGGAAGCCCTCCAAGGGAAGTGGTGAGAATGAGAAATCCCTCCTGGAGAAGCTGGAGGAGGAGGCCTTGAACGACTACAAGGATGACTTCAACGACAAGATCAGCGAGATCTCTTCAGACAGCTTCACAGACCGGGGCCACGAGCTTAGCAGCTTCTACGACTCATCCAACATCAGCCTGCCGGACATATCCGAGGAGAGGAGAGACTCGCTCTCTGTGTCCTACCCACAGGACAAGTTCAGAGAAAAAGAGAGGCACCGGCATTCATCCTCATCCTCTTCCAAGAAGAGCCATGATAAGGAAAAGGACAAAGTCAAGAAGGACAAAACGGACAAGCGCGACAAATCGGAGGAGATCAAGGAGACCTATGGGCGCAGAGAGAGCCTGCCCTTTGAGAAGGAACCTATGCCTCTGGAGGCTGATCCGTATACTTTCCCCTATGGAGCCAAGCCTGATGGAGAGGATGATCTAGACAAGACCCTGGAGTTTGAGAAGGAGATGTCTAAAAAAGCGGACAAGGATAAAGCTTGCAGTGTCATAACCAGTGAGAAGATCAAAGACAAAAAGAAGAAAGAGAAACACAAGGAGAAAGTAAAGGAAGACAAACACAAATACACAGATGGCTTCGCTTCCTTGAAACACTCAAAGGAAGACCAGAAAACTGTATCCAAAGAGAGTCCCCAGGTGTCAAGTTTGAAAGAGAAGTCTAAAGAGGACAGCCCCAAGTTTGAAGCTAAAAACAAGGACAGAAGTAAAGATGTTTTGGACAAAGATGGAAAAGCAGATTACACAAAGTCCAAGCTGAAAGAAGAGAATGACAGGGTTAATCAGTCAAGAGAGGCAGCTCGAAAAGACACTCGTCCTCGGGAGAAGCTGCTGGTGGACGGTGTTCACAGGTTGACGAGCTTCGGTAAAATGCTGAGTCAGAAGGACCAGGAAATCGAAGAGCGACATAAAAGGCACAAGGAGAGAATGAAGCAAATGGAGAAGCTGAGGCACAGGTCAGGGGATCCTAAACTGAAAGATAAAGCCAAGCCTGGTGAGGACCTGCGGAAGAGCCGTGCCGATTTAACATTGAAGAAATCAAGTCCTTTAGAAACCGCATTGAAAGACAAGAAGCCTAAAGACCCAGGCCTTCCGGCACAAATGATGTCACCTGACCGAAAATCACAGCCAATGGACAGTCAGAATTCAAAAGACTGGCTGGTGGGACATCCAATGAAGGAGAACCTCCCTGCTTCTCCAAGGCCTGACCAGAACAGGCCAACTGGCGTACCCGCTCCCGCCTCTGTGATCTCATGCCCCAGTTACGAAGAGGTCATGCAGACTCCGCGCACACCATCTTGCAGTGCAGAAGATTACCCAGACCTCATGTTTGACAGTATAGACTGCCAGAACTCATCCGCTATGTCCATGAATGCTTGCTCTCCATCCTTCTTCGATAGGTATTCCAACACACCGCATGGCGTCCAGGAAAATGCCTGCCTGACTCCCATGAAGAATCTTCAAATGCCCGTTCTGAGTCGGTCAGCCTCGGTTGACAGCAGAAGGCCTTTCGATGAGGATTTCAAAGCAGATGCTGATAAGTTCCTCCGACAGCAGAGCGTGCCAGCCGCCTCTGAGTTGGAGTCCACCTCAGTTCCTCATCCCCTCGAAGATAAGCTGATGTCTGACAGGCTTGACTGCCTGTCTCCTCCTTGCTTTTCCCCTCACATTGGGAGACCCTCTCCGAGGCCAGAGCCAGCCCAAACCGCACTGGATGGGGCCTCCACAGCTATCGCCACCACAGACAGCAATGAACACCTCCCTGAGAGCATATATGGCAACTTCCTCTCCAAGCCCTCAACTCCAGTGCACAGGCCAGAACCCCAGGAGCCTTGTCTGGACATCGCTGCCCCCCCTACCCCCGCCCCTGCTGCCCTGCCCCCTCTAGATATTGACGAGCTGTCAGAACCACATCATCCTCTGCCTCTGTCACCGCATGATGAACCCAGCCTCGTCGCATCAGATCCTGTGAGTGGCGCTGACTTCCTGCCACCAGTTTCAGAGGAACAAGATGGGGAGGATGAGGATGTGGAGGAAGAAGAAGAAGAGGAGGAGGAGGAAGAAGATGATCCAGAGGAGCTGGAGGAAAACGAAGACCCTCCGGCCATGGAGACGGAGCCCACGAGAGGGGATGGTACTTGTGATCCGCATGTTGCAGAGCCAGTGAAAAAGGAGTGGGTAGACTCTCCAGACAGAAGGGATACAGAGGCCACTCTCCCACTTTCACCCACTCATCCCCCTGTGAGCCTTATTGAGAACGCCAGCGACCACTCAGTCAGCTGGACAGTCCACTCTGATATGCTCCTCAAATCTCCCCAAAGGCCTTTCATGGAGTTGCCATCCGCTCCTAAGGGCAGCCCCTTCCCACAGCCAGAGAGCAGCCTGCAGCAGCAGTTCTCCACATCACTGCCCTGTCCCCCATCAGCAGCCTCACCCTACTCAGGCTTTCCCAGGCCTTACTGCCCCGCGCATATCCCTGAGTCCGACTACGAGGTGCATAAAGACACCGCCGAAGACATGCCTGCCCCAGCAAAGCCTGTTGAGGCACCTGGAGAGTCAGAGTCCAGCTTCATTTCCTCTTCCTCCACCCGGCTTGAGTCCTTCTTCCCTGACTGCAAGCCCGCACCTGAGTCTGCGTGCTTAGCAGCAGAAAACAGGCAGGACTCTCTCGGCTACATTCCTGAGAGTAGCATGGCCCCTGCTGTGAACCTTGACCCAGTGGTGCCCTGGGCAGACCCTTTTGCTCCTCCTCCAGTGGACGATCTGGATGACTTCTTCTCCTTGCCAGAGCTGCCTGTGCAAGACAAGGAAGTCCAGGAGCCCGTCGTGACAAACCCTGATCTGCCAGACCAAAAACATCCTCTCACTGAAGCTGCATCTCCAGCCAATGAGATGAGAGAGGACCCGGAGCTGGCGGAGCTGGACCTGCCCAGCCTATCGCAGGTGCCCTCCGCGTCTGCTGTTGTGCCGCTCAGCGAGCCTGGGCAGAAATGTGGCACGCCCTCGCGGGACAGCAGCAGGATGGAACAGGAGCAGGAGCCGGAGCCACAGAAAGTTCCAGAAAACGACTCTGCTGAAGTGGCAGGCCCAGAGGAGAAGGCGGTATTTGAGGAGGGATGTGAAAGTGACCGAAACCCACCCTTGTCCACCATCGATGCCAGCAGCAGCCAGGAGCCCTCACTGATAGCCCCCGCAGCGGATGCGCCCACACCGATAGCTGCAGCACCTTGCCCAGACATGGCGACCCCTGTGGAAACGGACACCAGTGAGCAAACTCCAGCAACCACAGCGGCAGCACAGACCAGCCCTGTGTGCTCTGTCCCTGTGACACCTGTGGTGATGCAGTCCAGCATGGACCAGGTGCCCGAGTCCTGTGACTCGGCACCCTCTGTGCCAGCTGTTACAGCCACCCCAGCACCCACAGAGGTTCCCAAGAAGGTGGAAGAGATACCTCAAAGAATGACCCGGAACCGGGCCCAGATGCTGGCCAACCAGAGCAAGCAGAACACGGCTGCGGTCAGCGCCGGCACAACGTCGTCCGCCCCAGCTCCCAGCACCACCAGCACGGCCACCACTGTCGCCGCCGCCTCCGCCCCTGCGGAGAAAGAGGAGTCCGCCACCGCCCCCAGCTCCGCCCTGGTGCCCCCCGCCGTCATCAGTAAGAACAAAGGGCGTCCCGCCGAGGAAGACGACGCCCAGGCGCAACACCCGCGCAAGAGGAAGTTCCCCCGCTCCGGCCCCCAGCAGGTGCAGGTGCAGCTGGTCAACACAGCCATGCAGCAGACGAGGGAGATGATCCAGCAGACGCTGGCCGTCATCGTCAACGCCATCAAGCTGGACGACATCGAGCCCTACCACAGCGACCGCTCCAATCCCTACTTCGAGTACCTGCAGATCCGCAAGAAGATCGAGGAGAAGAGGAAGATCCTGTGCTACATCTCCCCGCAGGCTCCGCAGTGTTACGCCGAGTACGTGACCTACACCGGCTCCTACCTGCTGGACGGCAAGCCCCTCAGCAAGCTGCACATCCCTGTGGTAAGAGCTCTGAACTGTGTTCGCTGTGTCCGCTTAGAATAAACTCTCACCTGGAAAATCGGAAAAGAATATTAGTAGTTTACCTTCCAAAGATAATGTCACATGAATGTTGAATTACAAGTTATTATTATCATTTTTAAATTATTCTTTGAGTGAAAATGTTATCCAGAGTGACCAATGAGACTGTCATAGAGCTGTGCATGATAAAGGGCTCAGTTTCAGAGAAATAAAATGTAAGGACTGTTTATTACATAAATGATGGCATGGGGTAAATTCAGAACTTTTAAACAAATTTGTAATTCATAATATACCCCAGGGAGAGAGTATGGTTAGACCATCAGAGTCAATAGCCCTACCAAGGCTGGTTTATTTTTTTCTGCCATAAAACTACTCAAGGTGCATTTCAGGCTTATCTAGATTCTCTGGAGGTGTCTTTGAATAATTCAGCAGTCATCATGGCACGCCACAGAACGGCACAGCACGCCGCGGTTTCGATGCGCACGAAGCGTATAATCTTTCAAGTTTTCAAGTTTTATACTTTGTCAAGCTGTCAAGTTTATAATAAGCTGCAGCGGGAGATTGGCTAGGCGCGGCTGGGTAACCGCTTGTCCCGGTTCGTTAGATCGCTCCACCTCCGTCCCTGTCGGAGCCCCTGAAGGAGCTCTTCAGACAGCAGGAGGCGGTGAGAGGGAAACTGAGACTGCAGCACAGCATCGAGCGGGTAAGCACTGGGGTCTCTCCGAGCCCCCGTTCTCCCCCTGCCTCCTCCAGTCACTTCGCAAGCCCCGTTTTTACAGAAGGCCTTTGATCGTTCCGCACCGCTCCTTTGATGCGTGATCAAAGCTTCTGTGTAAGGGAGAAATAACTCCCAATATGCATCTCTCCAACCAAGCCAGAGCCAACTGGCTGGTTTCCTCTGAAATATTTTCTGCAAAGCTTGCAAAAGTCTTGATAATTATGTTTAAACAAGTTCACGCCTTTAATGTTAACCATATCAGAGTTTGCTCAAGGAGCCTCAGAAGCTGTGTGACCTTTTTACAGTAGAATTTTAACCCTTATTTTGAATTGCTGAATATCAGTTCTCTCATGGCTTCTCTCCCTCTTTCTTTCTCCTGATATATGTCCCCCTACCCTGTCCCTCTCCATGCCGTCTCCATTACAGGAAAAGCTGATTGTGTCATGTGAACAGGAAGTTCTGAGGGTGCATTGCCGTGCAGCAAGGACGATAGCCAATCAGGCCGTCCCTTTTAGCGCCTGCACCATGCTGCTGGACTCGGAGGTGTACAACATGCCATCAGAGAGTCAGGTGGGTACACCTGCGGGAACTGCAGCCCTGAGGGCCAGTCAGGGGAGGAACTCACCCGGGGTTCCAGCAGAGTATCAGTTGCTAAGCGACTCTGAAACCTGCAGGACTCGAGCTCTGTAGTACCAAAGCAGCTCATCCCAGGCTTTTGGACAGCATACCAGTAAGAGCCCCCAAACAGTTTGTTTTATAATGAGGTGTTCCTTTACCTTAGGGCGATGAGAACAAGTCAGTGAGAGATCGCTTCAACGCCCGTCAGTTCATTTCCTGGATTCAAGACGTAGACGACAAGTACGACCGCATGAAGGTAAGAGGTTTCTGCATTTCTTTAGTTTTTTTATTTGTTTCATTTTAGTTTTTTCTTTAATCCCTGGTTTTTTCCTCCTAAAATTAAATCTGCAGTCCAAGTAAACATTACACAGGGGAAGAAAATGTGCTTCCATTCTGTTGCGGGCTGCTGTGTCCAGCCGTACTCCTCCTGTGTGTGCGTTGCGTGTTGTGGTGCCTGGCTGCGATGTGTTTGACGCGGGCCTCTCTGCTCCTCCCCTCTGCAGACATGCCTGCTGATGCGGCAGCAGCACGAGGCGGCCGCGCTCAACGCCGTGCAGAGGATGGAGTGGCAACTCAAGGTGCAGGAGCTGGACCCTGCCGGACACAAGTCCCTGTGCGTCAACGAGGTCCCCTCCTTCTACGTGCCAATGGTTGACGTCAACGACGACTTCGTGCTGTTGCCGGCGTGACACGAACTCGCACACACAAGCTGTCGAATATCACCGCTCAAAAAGACACCCAACAGACTGTATGGTAAGGGCTAGCCAGTTTGAAAAGGAATATTCTTTCTCGAGGAAAAAAAAAGTCTATATTATATATAAAAAGAAAAACAAACAAAAAAAAGGAACTTGCTTATGATTCCCTCCTTCGAGAGGAGGAAGCATCTTTTTACCCGGGAAAACACGACTTGCACTTTCATCCTACAAGTTTTTATGCTTTTGTTCAGAGAAAGCAAAATGGCTTTGCTTTGAAGCTCAAACCCTCTGTCTGATTATTATTTTAATTTTTTTTTTTGGAAAATGGGTACAATAAGATATTTTTCCTTCGTTTTTGGTTCCACAAAACACAATGAGACAAATGGAGGAGGGGGGGGCGGGGAAATATGCAGCGGACGGAACCGCAGCGAACAGAGCTTCAGAGGTGGGCGGAGCCGAAGGGGTTTGTGTATCAGGGGGAGCTCCTCCCCCTGATCCCCACACCTGCCCCGGGAGGCAGGAATCTGGCGGCCCTATAACGGCACAGCGTCGGGGCCCGGCGGCCCGCTAGCGCCAAGACACAGCGCAGGAGAACAGGAGGGCGTGTCCGTTTCACAGGCCCTCCGTGCGGGGCGGAGAGACTCCGCACCCTCAGCCCTGCGGCGTCAGCAGAGGAGGGAGAGCGGCAACCGGAGCAGCCTGCAGGAGTCCCTCATCACTGGTTTGCATGCAGGGTTCAATCAGCCTCTACCTTTACACACCTGTTCACTGCAAACAACTGCACAAAGAATAAAAAAGGGGGGGTGGGGGGGTGGACACAAGAATGTTGCGATTCAAGAGGCAAAGACTTTAAGAGATAAAAAGTGTTTTATCTGAGAATATTCTCTTTTTTTTGTCTATTTCTTTACTTGGGCATTTCATTGTTTCTCTTTTCTGAGAAAGTGACTTGAAACACTACAGAGCCAATATTAGTTTAAAGGAAAAAAAATTGAAAAAAAAATTGTATCCCGTAAATTCTGTACAGTTTTTATATACGTTAACCAATGTATTCTCGCTGCCTTCTAGATAATTTATTTTGCCACACATTACTGCACAGTTGTAAATAACCTATGTACTGTAACATCACTCAGTTAAGTGTAAAAAAAAATGAATAAAATTATCTTTTTATGTACAGATTACTTTGGGGCAGCACTTTTCCCTTGTAACAATGGGCCAAAATGTGTACACATTTTCAGTATTTTAAAGACAGTCTCTTGTGCACAGAGTCACTAAGGTCCCCTCTTCTCTTTTGGCCCGATCAGAACCAATCAGAACTAGTCACCCAAATGACAACCAGAACGTCCACCGTTAGAAAGAAGAAAAAAAAAATCCTTAAACAGTTCTCAGACTTTTACTCAACCACAATCTTAATGCTTAGATGTAGCATAATGGTTATTAAATTGTTTAAAGAATAGTAAAGGTATATTATGCTTTGCTTTATTACAGAACTATCTAAAAATTGAAACCAAGAAAATGCCTTTATACAGTGAACGTTTAATTTACTCAGATGTTGCGCAAGTACAATTAAGGTACACCAAGCAAAAGATAATGTCAGATAACACAGGAACACGCACTCTTGTTGATCTAACCTGTCAAGAAATCAGTAGACATGTCACAAAACTAAGAATCCGTTGTAACATATTTATACATGTATAACAGTGGCATAGTATTTGTCAAAGCATCTCTGAGTTTGAGTATGTGTATTAATCAGTGGGTCTATACACGGAATAAACATTATGATATGGGCTAAAATTCCCATGACCTGGGATGTCATAACCTTTTTTTTGTTTTTGTTTTTTGAGATCCCTGAATGTGTTTTTTAGTTTAGTTTAGCTTTGCTGTTGCCTCTCTTCTGTTGCGCTGTCATAGGTGTATCTTTTGGCCAATTTTAACTTCAAGTAAAACACTTTCACTCAATATCTAACAGAGCAGAGAAAGGTTGGCTCATCTCTCCTCTGCTGATTTGTACCAGCAGTGAAAAAACAAGGATGGAGTATGCCATCTGTACTGTTTCTGTTTTATTTTTTAACTCCTGATTGTCTTGCCCTGAAGTCCTTTCTCTATCTCAGTCTTGGTTTATCTGTTTGTTTTGTATTGTTTTTGCTTGAAGGTGATTCTTAGAGTAAGATGTCTCCCTGGTTATTCCTTTTTTTATTTAGGTAGTTATAGAAATCTACAGTTGCAGCTAGGTATGTCAGTTCTCTGCACAGCCACAGGGTGGTGCTAAAGTGAAGTTATTGTGTACCATCATGAGAATAGGATGCAGTTAGAAACGAGAGCCTTCTCTAGGTGTTATTTTCATTGTGAGAGCAATATCCCCCACATGTGCTCATACAGAATAGTTAGTTTAATTTTTAAAAATTATTCAAACTATTAAAAAAAATACTGTTCAGTTGTAGGCCTTTTTTAAAGTTCGGATATATTTTTACAATCTCAGCTCTTAATTTACCCTCAAGCTGCAAATTTATGTTGCTCAGGATGTGGCTGGAAAAATGTCGTAATGTTGCAGAGTTAGAGTAGAAGGTAAGCTCGTTAGCAGAGCAGGTAGTTCCCCCTTTACATGACTGTTTCTTTGGCTGTTTGGCTTCACGGTCTCATTCGGTTAAGTACCTGGTTTTGTCAGGTTTCTCTGAACGTCATAGTTTTGGATTTTAATTGTTGTGAGTTTCCGTACTTGCATGTTGGAGAGTGTATTCTCTCTGCATCATGTGTTTCAATTATACGTTTTATTTCTATTTTAGGGCTCGAGCAGAACGTATTCCCCCCTTTTACCCTCTTGCCGATGTTGTTGCCCTTAGTTTTATTTGCAGACACAGTAATGCCGTACACACACAGCGAAAAAATGTTCCCCGATTTCATACCTGCTTTCTTACCTGCATCATAAATGTTCCTATTTCTGTTAGCATTACTATGGAACCCTAACTGCTACAGGTAGAAGGATCACATGTGGCTTGAAAAATTGGTATCACATTTTTGTTTTTTTGTTTGTTTTTTAAATCTAAAATGTTTTCTTCTAAATGGGTCCTGATTTTTACAACAGTTTTTAACTTTTAACTTCACCACATTGACTGCCTGTGTGTCAGTGTCACCTTTCTGTGTGGTGTGACCGTCCTTATTACTGCATTCAGTGGGAAATTTTGTGTGGAGACCTGTTTGCATCCCAACGATAGAAGCATGTACATCACACATGCGGGTTGTAGGGGTGCAGCGTGCTTTTTGGTTTCACCGACCAAAAACAATTTAGACATGCGCCAAGTGTAGAGGAATGCACAGTTACACCCATTCATGCGTTGCGATGCATACGTACCCTCTCGTACGCCGATTTTGTTTTAACAGCAAGTATTATGGAGGCTTGCAGGAGAGTTACAATATACAGTCCAGATGGCCTGAAAGATATTCATTCTAATCCCAAACACACTGAAATAAAGAAATGTGCATTTTCCCTCATTTTGAAATGTGCATTTTTCTGATTGGTGGTGTCATAATTCTGTATGCATTTTCAGATCCTCCGGTTGAGCATTCGATGTTGCCGTAGTCTTGTGTTCTGTAACAAGCATAAACACTTGTAGCATGTTAATCTCTGTGCTTATCAACAGAATGTATACAGTCACTATGTCCTGCATCCTTACTGTTGTTTACAACACATTACGTATGATTCAGTTGTGTGTCTATCTTTCATGGTTTGAGCCCTGCCTTTTTCCTTTTTTTACTGTATTATTTTTAACCCATGAAGGCTTGAAATTGTGAAGGCTTCTTTTGGAACTTGGGTGAAATTCAGTGCAGACAGACATAGGTGAACCTTTTAATGCATCCTTTTTTTAAAAAAAAAAAAAAAAAAAGTATTTCGGTAACGATGACCATGCTTGGAGTAGCTCCTCAGTGAGGTAAGGAAGTGTCCATGTGCACACCTACTGAAAAATTTGGCAAAGGTTTCTCAAAATCCTCAGAGAGACTCTTCCGCTCTGTCCTGTTAGCAAGAGGTCAAGATGGCTCAGGGTTGTTCTTGGACGCATTCTTAAGCTATCCTCCTGCTGAACTCTGAACTGAGCTGATTGACTGTCCTCTCAGTTACCCTTCAACAGTGTGATAAAAACCCATTTTCCAGCTGCTTGTTTATTCAGGTTTGTTGAGTTTTTTTTTTTTTTCTGAAAAAGTCAAGTGCCCCCTCCTTCCCCACCTCACAGCAAAGCACTTATCAATTAGATAAACTGTTCTGATGGAGCAGGCCGCAACATTTACCTCTACTTTTCAACAGTAGGTTGAATCAGGGTTTTATTTTTTTTAAACCGATTACAGTTTGTTGTCACAGGTGAAGTCACAATTTCAAGCCTTTTTTCACAGTGCATTTCCCTTTTAAACCGAATCAGGACAAGTAGCTGTGTTCTGAGAAATAACCAATAATAAAGCATGGAGATCTACTCTTTTAACAGTGAAACAAAATAATCTATTTATTATCTTTCTGACACCTGTGGTATGTTGGAGTGAAAGTCTCTTGCTGTGTAAATTTCCCTCTTGAAATGCATAAATGAGACATTGTACATATCTGTAAATATTTCCCAGGACGTTTTGCAACCTTCTCTTTGTACTAGGTTAAACTTGCGTAGATTGTGGGGTTCCAACAGCGAGGAAACAGTGCCCTCGCTGCCGGTGATGTAACGATGTCTTTTTTTTTTTTTTTTGTACAATGTAGTTTAATTGTGTACATATTGTTGGAGCAGCTAATGGGTGGGGGAATTGGTTGATGCTGTCACAGTTTCAGTACTGTCACCTCTCGCTGTGTTGATATCCTGCAAAAACAAAACGAGTAAAAAAAAAAAAACCTTACAATTAAAAACTAAACTCAGAATAAGTCAAAAATGAAAAAAAAAATGTTATTTTCTACAGTTGCATGTACAGAGAGCGCGAGAAATGCTGTTTGTCCCTCAGAGATTATGTTCGTAAATAAATTTTTAAAATACTGTCTGTTGTCTTTGCTTTTCCTTGTCCCTCCAGGTCCAGCAACATGTCCAGACCCAGTAAAATTCTCCATCCTCCCCATATAGATATGACTAGGATAGATTTCCTGTGAGTGAGTGATGCGCCAAAGAGTCAAGGGTCACATTTTTAAAGGTTATCTACTGACTAAGCGACACTTAAACGTGCATCTAGATGTAATTTCCAAAAGTACACACCAAATAAATCCAAAGGGAATTGTTCAGTTGGATGTGCCAAGCACACAAGTTTGACAGCCCTTATAAAGCTGACTGACAAATTCATCCAAATGCTTTCCCTGACTTTAATTTTCTCATAAAACAACTCTTAAGCTCCATGCACTAAAAGATTGTAGATTGCTCCTTATATATGTAATTGAATATATAGCTTGGTATACTTTAAGTTTTTTTTTCCCCTCAAAGTTGTCCTCATTTGTCAATATTTCTGTACATTAATGTTCCTGATCAGAATAAGGTAGACTGGTAAAGACGGGCAGTCGTGGACAGCGCAAGGAGAGTGAAATAGTTTCTGAAAGATCTGATCGCGCTCAGTCGGTGTGTAATACACGCAACAGCAACGCAAAGATGCTTTCCCCTTTTTCTCAGTTTCTGAAAGGGGTCTGTGTATATCAATCTGAAGCCCATAACCAGAAGCACCTACATTCCTATTCAGATTCTTAGAGGGAAAACTGTTATTTATTAAATTGCGACAGGCTGTTAACTCAAGAGAACATTGTTTTCAAAAAGAAATGCAGTGTTTGGGATATTGATGAAGGAGGTATGACCCGTATTCATCTGAACTTTACCTACTGGGTGGGAAGGCATAAATAAACAGCTAGCTAAGCATATGTTTACTACGAAGACAGCATGCAAGTGGTTTCCATTTTAAATTTTTTTTTTCCTTGATGTGACACCAACACGGTGACTGACTTTTGTTTACCCTCCAAACTTTTCACATGATTACTCCAAACAAGCATCAGGAAATACGGAAACATAATAAGTCGCTATTTTCTCGTGACTTCACATTCCTGTTACATATGACAACATGACAGAGCGACATGGTATTCGTGACTCAGCCATCCCAGAAATGGAACTTAATTCGTTCTCAGGCTTGGCTACTGATCAACGTGACACTAGTTTACTAGTTTTTACGTAAACGATTTAAGCGTGTCGCCTATTCATAATACACTTTATATAGCAGGTGACACCTTGATGTTACGCAGATGCCTTATCTCTGTATCACAGACGGTTATAAACGTAACACAGAGCTGTCAGGGGGTAGTTAGCTTTCTAGTGACCGACGGAGGAAAGTTGCTTTCACGGGTTAGGATACTTCCCACCAATTGCTTTAATTTGCATGCCGGTTCCCTCTGACTCGCTGCTGCTAGCAGTTGGCAAAATCCGACTTGACTTCGAGCCTCTGACTTAACAGCTGCTCCAGCGGTACGGTCACAAGACGATGGACTTTGAAACCAGGATTTACCCCCGAATTGGCGGTTTTGGACGATACAACCGCACCGTAGCGTTTTTCAGCTGGATCCCAAACTTTGCTGTGGCGCTGAACCTTTTTTCCGACATCTTTTACACGCTGATTCCAGAGACGTACCACTGCAAGCCGGACCCGTCTTTGTTGCCCGCAGCGTTCCTTCTCAGCAACCTTTCCAAACAGGAGTACCTCAACTTCACGATTCCATGGGTGGAGGGGTCCGGCTTGAGTCACTGCGAACTGTACAAATACCCCGCAAACTACACCAATTTTACAGAAAAGGTCCCGAAAGAAGTGGTGCCGTGCACAAGAGGATGGGAATACACGCATGAAGCGGGTCTTCAGACCAACTATGTAACTGAGGTTAGTGTGCAATCTACTTTATATGATTTCATTTATATTTCATTATACGACTTTATTTAAATCACTTTTTCTACAAAATGGGAAATGTCATTGGTATATGTTCACTTTTAGCGTGGCTAACAGGTAAACGTATCGGTATCAGGGAAGCGATGGTAGCTGGTTGTATTGTACCGTGTCTTTAGGGTGAGTCATCTTAACTGGCAGGTTGCTAATAACTATCACCTGGTTCCTGGTCATTCTGGAAGCGTACTTAACTGGGGTTCTGTGTCCTGGAACAGTGTTAGGCTACCTGTGAAGCTTCAATAATTCCAAAACTCCAGTGTGTCCGCATTATTGCCGTATGCGTAAGAGAAAAGGCAATGTAACATTAATGTAGCTGTGTTATAGGGACCTACAGTCATGCCATATTTATGCTGTCAGGCTTGCCAGTTTTGCATTTTCATCCGTATTGGGGGAAAAAAGCATGACTTTCTATTGGTTGATTTGTAAGTTTGGAGAGCCAGCAGCAGTAGGGCCTATGTCTGTTTTCTGTAACGGCGTCATACATTTAAATACACACATTTTGAGTTTCAGTTATAGCACGGCCTTTGATGGACTAACTGGTTGTAAGAACGGATACGCCAGAACTAACACTGAAAGGTGTTCTTTTATTCTGTCCGTCTAATTACATGGTTTTGGATTTTTCGGGTGACGTCAATTTGTTTTGGGATTTTGAAATCCTACTGGCACCCCTGATAATATGTCAAGAATTTAGCAAGCAGGGAACTCATAGCTGGGGGAACCATACTGTGCTCTCCACAACACAGTGCAAAATGTTTTCTTTCAACACCCACAGGCCATTTCCAAACCATTATGTTCTGGTGTGGGAAATGCCGAGCAATCAAGAATATGGACCATATTTTGAGGTCTAAAAATGTTATGTTTGTTTGACTGGGATTAGTGCATTTGACTCTACATTTTAGTTTCTAAGGTGTTAACTTTGCGATAAACCAATCACAATCCCGTGACTACACCTCCAGGTGATACAGTGTATTATAGTAATGCAGTAACGTATGGTAAGCAGGCTACTCGTACCCATAGAAATGGACGGCATATATTCTACATTGAACAAACGTTAGCTAGTTACAACCGTTAATATTTGCCCAGTGGCAGCACTTGGCTTGCTACCTAGTCCAGTAATGCTCTATCTAAATATTCAACCTCTGACCCTTTGAAAGAACAAATTAGCGCATGACTGCTTCTTCTGCATTCAGTGGAGCGGATCCGTATTTGTTGATACCGGTGTGTTAGCGTTCTCTGCCAGTCCTGTTTAAACAGACCCAGCCACTGCCCTGTCAAACAACGGCTGCAATAATGATCTCGGTAAACATACATGACGACAGTTTTTGCTGAGACGGTGGATCCAGTATTCCTTGTCCAGGATGGAATGTGTAATTGCATTGGTCAAGAAAAGACGTGTTTAGAAATAACGATTTCTTTAGTTTTCTAGTATGAACTGTTCTGCTGCTATACGCTGTGAATTTCGGGGAAATTTTGCCGTGATCAGAGCAGAGACTGCCACATGCAAACGTAGCCTACATTAATGCTTGGGATGACGCTGCGCGAAGAAACTTGCGCTTAACTTTTATCGCTTGCTACAAAGTTGTAGGCCTACTTGTACCTTGACTGATTGATTGATCGTAACACCCCCAGTAAGTAAACAGCGACTGAGCTGTAACCAAGTTTTACGCAGTTGACAGCAGTCCATTTCCAGGCAGATAGTGTCATGCCCAAGCCAAACAACACGTAGATATTGTTTACGTTGCGACTTCAGAGAGAAGGCAGCCCCAGGAAGGCTTACTTTGAGATGGGCATTTCCTGGCGGCCTACTGTCTCTGCGATAAACGGTCCCGAAAGCAGACAGAGCCTTATTAACACCCGCGTCTCGCGTTATGGGGGTTTTGGCGTGAGAAGGATAAACTAGAATAAAGTTTTATTAGAAAATAAAGCCCGGGGAAGTGTTCGGCTTGGCGCATCACAGTGTGTTGGAATGGTTAATGTGTTCAGTCACTTCAAAAGTTTACAGAGTTGAACGAACAGATCACATGCTAGTAATTAATAATGATAAAAAAGTCATCATGAAGGAGAACCAAATGAAATCCTCTACACCATAAAAATAATTTACTTTTCCTTCATCACGGTGTGAATGAGTGTCGATCCCTGATGTAAGTCACTGTTTACACAAGAAGTTAATTATCTTGACAGTTGTAGAATATCTCAATGTCAAATAAATTTAAAAGCACACCACTAGAGATCATTAATCAGGGGGTTGTTGGCTTAGTGTGTGCTTGGTATGTCCAACTAAACGTTTTCCCTTAGGGTGCTTTTTATTCTAGTACTTGTTGACTTTTTCAGCCACTTCACATTGATTTCGAAGTGGCTCGATTGACATTCTGGTCCTTTTCCTGACAGCTACTCTTGGTGCCATTTTTGGGGTTGTTGACTTGGACATTTTATATGTAAAGAAAAGCAGTCAAAAGGACAAACTGCAACAGAGTCTCAAACTACAGCTTCTGTCTGCCTCATATCACTGCTCAGTGCTCCAGTTTAGCATATCCGTTCAGCAGCCGTTTGCATCAGGTAGACTATCAGTGCAACCCGCCGAGCTCGTCCTACACACACCAGATAGGGAACATGCTTTAGCATGCAGCACACTAATGTTTAGCACACCCAGGTGGGTCGTCAGTAGCGGATCCTCCGGAAACGGCAGCAGTGTGACATAGTGGTAAGGAGCAGGGCTCGTAACTGAAAGGTTGCTGGTTCGATTCCCCACTGGGGCACTACTGCTGTACCCTCGGGCAAGGTGCCTAACCCACATTTGCCTCGGTAAATATTCAGCTGCATAAATGGATGAAATTATAATCTGTGTGTATGTAAGATGCTCTGGATAAGAGCATCTGCTAAATGTCATTAATGGAACATAGTGCGAACCCGCATTATTCCTGGGCCTCCTGTGTGTGTGCGAGTGAGCGATGAAGGAAGCCATGATGGCTCTGTGTTTCCTGTTGGGAGGAAGCTGTTAGCCCCCTGCTCTTCCTGGCTTAGCGAACTGCTAGTTCTGGCCTTCATGTTTCCCCTCTCCTGCTGGCCACAGGCCCATTGTTCCCGTCCTTACAGAGGGGCTCCAGAGAGGGCATTTCCTCCTGCAGGCTGGATAGAGGGGAGAGAACAGGCCAGCTCTCATGTAAGGGCCCATCTGTGTTTATCAGTGGGAAAATTTCTGCTGCATTCCTTACAATATATTGCATTCTGCCTCCTCATACCACAGGCCCTGATCAGTGTGTTTATGTGTGGTGTGTGTGTGGTGTGTGTAGTGTGTGTCTGTGCATGTGTGTGTGTGTGTGTGTGTGTGTGTGTATGTATGTGTGTGTGTGCGTGCACGCATTCCTGTAAGTCTGTACAGGAGTGAAACGGGAGGGAGAACAGCATATCAGTGCACAGGGAAAAAATGCAAGCTTTGGTCTGAGCCAAGTTTGTGGTTGAATAGTCAATTATGAAGGGAGAGACAGAGAAAGCATAATACACGATGTGAACTGCCCAGCTGCCTTACAGGTGAGGAACAAATGGTGAAATCCAGCCGGCTGAGTGGAAGAAAGCCTCTCTGCCCTTGCCTTTGTGTGGGTGGCCCACGTAAGGGTCAAGAGCCATAAGAAACAAGGTCACGTTCACATGTGCGCGCTCGCTTTGAAGAGCACTTCCACTGGTCTCTGGTCTCCAAACTCTGTGACAGGTGTGAACAAAGCCAATGTTTAGTCCACCATGAACACGGTCTAACACGTGACAGATACAGGGTGACTGCAGCGACAATAAGCAGCATTTTTTCATCTCTTTGATCCAGATTCCATCTTCTCGTTCGTCCTATCTGTACGTTTTTCTGGTTCTTCTTTTCTGCTTTTTGCCCTCTTGCTCACGGTTTGCCACTACCTTTCAATTTCTGTCTTCCACTCTGTGTCTCATTTGCTATTTCTTCTGTTCTCTACCCCTGTCCCTTCTCTCTCCCCTCTTTCTCTCCTCTCTCCCTTCTTTCTCTGTGCTCTCTCTCTTCCTCCTCCACCTCATCCTCTCTTTCTCTCTCTCCTCCTGCCCCCGTCTCGTTTACTGCAGTGGAACCTGGTCTGTGGGAACTACTGGCAGATCCCAACTCAGCACATCTGCTTCATGATTGGCTGGATCCTGGGCTACATCCTCCTGGGGACCCTCTGTGACTGGTGAGTGGGAACCGCTCCTCCCTGAAATGGTTCCGTTCTTTCGAACGCAAGGATCAGCTAACAGTGTGTGTGTGTCTGTCTGTGTGTCTGTGTGCGTGTGTCTGCGTGCGTGTGCGTGCGTGCGTGTGTCTGTACATGCAGGCTGGGCCGGCGGCAGGGGCTTCTGCTGTCTGTCGCTCTGTCAGGACTCCTGGGCGTGGCCGTCTGTCTGTCCAACAGCCCCGTCATCTTCCTGCTCCTGCGTCTCTCCCAGGGGGCCATGCTGGCGGGGGTCTTCCTGTCCTCCTACATCTCCCGTGAGTACGCCCCCCTCCTTACACCCCGACACCCCATCACCCTTACACCCACGTCACCCCGACACCCCATCACCCAGCGACATACTGCATGATGGCCTGCACTTCCACATGTTTGCTCTTAGAACTTAATAGAGAAGTAAAGGTAATCTGTGTAAAACAATGTTGTGGCTCGTAAGCATAAGGGACATTGACAGCTGTATGAGCCTTCACTGTGACCTCTTCCAGTCCAGTTTGGCTTCAAGTTTGTTATTCATGTAGCTTTGGCTGGGAAGGTTCTGGTGAGAAATGTTGGGTTCTGGTCCTTGAAGGACCCATTGAGACCTCTGGTATGCTGAGTGTGTCTGAGTGTGCGGGCAGAGAGAGGTGGGGGGGCGGGGTTGTATAGCCACTAGTGGTCAGCATTCCTGCCATAACTCTGTTAGCTGTTGCTGCTGCTGTGGTGAGGGCAGGCTTGGTCCTTTGCAGAAAGACAGAAAGAATATGGCCGGGGCAGAAGGCCACCAGGCCCAGCATGATAGAGCTGCCCCCACGCCTCTCTGTCCCCCACTCCCTGAGATCGGTGACCCCTGCACCTCCAGCAGAAAGCCTCTGACGCAGGCGAGATTTGCGTGAGCGGCAGTGGAAACAGCCGTTTGTTCACGCAGGAGTGAGAAGGCCGTCCTCCCCTGGGCTGTTGTTCTCTTTTCCCATTGTTTCAGATTCCATGCTTTCTCCCTGGAACTTTCCTGTGATTGTTACGTACGTGTGTGTTTGTCAGTGTGTGTGTGTGTGTGTGTGTGTGTGTTTGTCAGTGTGTGTGTGTGTCTGTACGTGTGTGTGTGTGTGTGTGTGTGTGTGTGTGTGTGTGTGTCTGCATATGTCTGTACGTGTGTGTGTGTGTCTGTGTGTGTGTGTGTGTGTGTGTGTGTGTTTGTCAGTGTGTGTGTGTGTGTGTGCGTTTGGCGGGAGCTGTGTGTGTCCATGCGGGGCAGGTGGTGCTGGGTGCAGCACAGGGGCGGGAGCTGTGTGTGTCCGTGCGGGGCAGGTGGTGCTGGGTGCAGCACAGGGGCGGGAGCTGTGTGTGTCCGTGCGGGGCAGGTGGTGCTGGGTGCAGCACAGGGGCGGGAGCTGTGTGTGTCCGTGCGGGGCAGGTGGTGCTGGGTGCAGCACAGGGGCGGGAGCTGTGTGTGTCCATGCGGGGCAGGTGGTGCTGGGTGCAGCACAGGGGCGGGAGCTGTGTGTGTCCGTGCGGGGCAGGTGGTGCTGGGTGCAGCACAGGGGCGGGAGCTGTGTGTGTCCGTGCGGGGCAGGTGGTGCTGGGTGCAGCACAGGGGCGGGAGGCCCCATTGACATCAGCACTTACATACGTGCATTCCTCTGAGGTCACGGCCGGTTGAGCCCTGACAGGATTTCGGCAGGAATGACTGCGTCGGAGGGAGGGAGGGCTGTTTGAGGGATCTAGATCATCAAAGAAGGAAAGGAAAAAACAGTACAGTGCACCAGAGCAGCTGAAAGGAAGTGGGCCTTTTCCTCCTCTCCGTTGGGGGCTCGTGGGAGAAAGGAGCTGCTGCAGCAGAGGTTACACAGTCCTGAAGACAGTTTATTCCGCTATGAGTCACTTGGCCACATGTCCAATTCAAGGCTGCTACAACAAGTAACGTACGGCCTTCTCTCTCCCCCTCCCCAAGGACTCGAGTTGTGTGACCCGCCCCACCGCCTGATGGTGGCTATGATTGGTGGATTCTTCGCAGTAGCCGCAGAGCTGCTGTTGCCAGGGGTGGCCGTTATGTGCCGTGATTGGCCGGTTCTGCAGGCTGTTTCCACCCTGCCCTTGCTGTTCCTGCTGTCCTATTGGTGGTGAGTCACAGCACAGAGCCTCTTGTTTGATTTTGTTTTTTTTTTTTTTTTTTTGGCAGTATAACAAGTAATAAGTAATCCAGTGCGTGCAACACATCAGCCAAATATAACATGACGGCAAGTCGTTACACATAAGCCTTCCTGAGAAGTAATTTGGTAGGAGGTGATATAGTTGCCCTGACTCTGCGTGTGTTTGTGTGTGTGTGTGTGTGTGTGTGTGTGTGTGTGTGTGTGTGTGTGTGTGTGTGTGTGTGTGTGTGTGTGTGTGTGTGTGTGTGTTTCCAGCTGTTCCTCCCTTTTTCCCGAGTCTCCTCGCTGGCTTTTGGCCACTGGTCAGATCCCACAGGCCAGGAGGTCAATCCAGACTTTCTCCACCCGGAACGGCGTGTGTCTGAATGAAGAGATCTACCCTGCAGAGAACGTGCTGTCAGGTCAGACGACACACCTGCACCTGTCAGAACATGCATGACCGGGTCCGCCCCGTGTTACACCGTATCTGTGAAATGCCGCACACAGGTGCATAGGGAGACAATTGCGGACCATTACAGGGGTATCATCAGATTAGGAGTCTCTGAGTCTCTCAGATCAGGAGTCCCTGGAATCATTTGCAGTCTCCTGCAGTGGCAGTTGGTGAGAGTGTAGCATAGTGGAAAGGAGCAGGGCTTGTAACCAGAAGGTTGCTGGTTCGATTCCTCACTGGGGCTGCTGCTATATCCCTGTGAAAGGTGCTTTAACCCACAGCTGCCTCAGTAAATACCCAGCTGTATAAATGGATTACATGTTAAGACTGTAACCTATGTGAGTCCCTCTGGATAAGAGCGTCTGCTAAATGACAGTAATGTAATATAATGAACAGTTTCGCAGGGCAGGAAGAACATGAGGACATCTGTATGACCACATGACCGTGGTTTGGCTGCGCTCTGCTGCCTCTCCTCACCTCACCATCCATAACTAAGCCTCCCCGTAGTCTCTCGCCTCTCCGGTTTCCGCTACATCCTGATGCACTGAGCAGTCAGGACTTCAGAATTTTCTCATCGATCAATCACTAATCTGTACTGATGAGCGGGGCTGGTGCAGTGCAGCTCACACATTGGAGAGGCTTCAGTGTAAATCAGCACCCACACTGACTCCAAGCAGCCTGTGGCTGGTACTGTAAGCCACCGTTTGTATCCCGGGTTTTTAATTTGACCCTAATGACCCACATCGCTGGCTGAAATTACATTAAGGATGCACCGTGCAACAAATCAAGTCCTGTCAACTCTAATGAGTCGGGTGCATTCTCTGTGGTTAGCATTAGGAATTTAGTTGGGCTAGATATTAAGGGGTTCAGGCGTCATTTGTGCTGAGGTTTGGGAGATACCAGTGTGTGACATCTGACTCTCCCTCCCCCTCTCTTTCTCTGTCCCTTTCTCTCTCCTTCCCTTCTCTCTTTTTCTACCTCTCTCCCTCCCTTTCCCTCTCATTCTCTTTCTCCCTAACCCTCCCTCCTTCTCCTCTCTCTCTCTCTCTCTCTCTCTCTCTCTCTCTCTCTCTCTCTCTCTCTCTCTCTCTCTCTCTCTCCCTCTCTCCCCACCCCTCAGAGATGGACGTGGCGTATTGTGAGGACACCCCTCCTCAGTACCATAACATCCTGGAGCTGCGGCACACCAGGGTCATATGGAGGAACTGCCTAATCCTGGGCTTCACCCTGTAAGTGTGTCCCCACGGTGACGCCACGGCAACGCCACCACGACCACCCCACAGCCAGGGTCAATCAGACTGGCGCCTTCCTGTGACCTCCTTTGTTCTCCCGCCCGCTAAGCCATTGTGACCTCACAATTGGGCCCTGCCTATTGAGTGCACGGAATGCTTTTGACCCCTTCGCAGTAGCGGTATTGGGGGCGGGGTTTCTGACGGATCCGCCCCTCTCCCCTCCCCCTACACAGGTTCATCGGCACAGGGATCCAGTACTGCTTCACCCGGAACCTGCACAGCTTCTCCTCGCACTTCTACGTCATCTACTTCCTGCGCGTGCTGACCGGCGCCCTGGCCTGCGTGCTGCTCTGCCTGTCCGTTAGCCGCGTCGGCCGCAGGGGCATGCTGCTGCTCTGCGCCATCGTCACGGGCCTGTCCTCGCTCCTGCTGCTGGCCCTCATGCAGTGTGAGTGTCCCCGCCCGCCTCGGCTCCCGCTCGCGGGGCCACACTGTGAGACAGTCCGCCAGCAAGGACATCCTCTGCAGGGCAGAAATGTTGCTCTTTCATGAGCTATTAGTGACGGTTAAGACCTTTGTGCCGGTTTCTAGAGTCATTTTTATTAGGGACAAAATGTATTTTTCTTTCTCTCTCCTACTTACACATGGAAGGACTGTATGCTGCAGAACGTGCCGTGAAAATATGAATATGAAAATAATCCAAGAACAGGTTTTTTTTATTTGCATGGAGATTGAAAGGCACCACACCCTTACAGGTGCCCTCGGGGTCATTATTATCCCTGTAAACTGCAGAGGCTCCTAGCAGACGAATGCCAAAGACATGACGGCATATTTCATGATACTGCAAGCATGAGAGATAAACAGGATATGAACTCTATAAATGCCCTTCGATGAATCAGTGTGGGGCAAAGTCAATGTAAATAGTCTCTTTCTCGCATGCAGAAGTTGTTCCTGAAAGGTTTTTATTGCATTGTGGAATGCCTGGAACAACGCACCTCTTCAAATGACTGTGCATGTAGTACTTTTTATCTACTGTTTAAGCAAGAAGGAGCTAGAGTCCTCTCCTGATGGCTGCTTTATAATGCTTGTGGACTGAACACCATGGAGGGTTGCCTGTGAAAGCCATTTCATTACAAGAAGAGCTCTGGGCAGTGTGGGAGATCAACCAATAAACAGGCAGGATTTTAGCTCATCCTCTGCTTTAAGCATCGACACTTTAATATTTACAAAGTGATGTGATTTTGAGGGTGGCAGTGTAGTATAATAGTTAAGGAGCAGGACTCATAACCGAGTGGTTGCCGGTTCGATTCCCCGCTGGGGCATTGCTGCTGTACGCTTGGGCAAGGTACTTACCGCACAATTGCCTCAGTAAATATCCAGCTGTATAAATGGATAACATTGTAAAAAAAGGAAAAAAGCTATAACCGATGTAAGTAAGATGTAATAAGAACGTCTGCTAAATGCCAATAATGTAAGAATGTAAAGGTGTATGGTATTTAAATGTTCTCTGGAGAGTGATCACTGAAAGGGCATTTCGGTGACTGCTGCGTGAGTGGGGCTCCTGTGCGGGTCTCTTTCAGATCTGCGGGGCGGGCTGGTCCTCGTGCTGTCTTTACTGGGTCTGCTGGCTTCCCAGGCCCTGGCCATGCTCAGCATTTTCTTCGCCAGCGAGGTCATGCCCACCGTGGTGCGGTAAGTGCCCTTTGACCTCACGCTGCAGTGCTCTGTTCATTCATGTGTGTGTGCCTTCTATGTGTTTGTCTGCACACATTGATGATGCTGTGTGTGTGTCTGCACCAAAGGGCGTAGAATAACTAGAGGGAAAACTGCCCATTGTTATCGTTGAAAATTCTATAATCTTTAGAACCGTTGCATTATGGGTAGTAAGGAGCACAGACAAAAAATGCGACAATGCAAGTCAATGGCAAGTGAATGTGATTAAACAATATAAGTGACTAGTATATCATTTAAAAAATATTTGTAAGGGGTGTGTCTGTAGGTCTCTGCTCCGACTATAACACTCATTAATCGATAAGACTTTTAATACCAAGTGAATTTTAACGGACAAATTTGACAGTAAGTGTTAAGGGGCACTGAAGTGTGATTAAAAAGGCACATGTGCCATTCACTTCCATTGTGGAATTTTATGTTTGCACTCCTTACTACCCCAAATCCATGTGCGCACACTGATGATGCTGTGATGATGTCATGCGTGTCTGCGCACACTGATGATGCTGTGATGATGTCATGCTTGTCTGCGCACACTGATGATGCTGTGATGATGCTCTGTGTGTCTGCGCACACTGATGATGCTGTGATGATGCTCTGTGTGTCTGCGCACACTGATGATGCTGTGATGATGCTCTGTGTGTCTGCGCACACTGATGATGTCGTGCGTGTCTGCGCACACCGATGATGCTGTGATGATGCTCTGTGTGTCTGCGCACACTGATGGTGTTGTGTGTGTCTGCGCACACTGATGATGCTGTGATGATGCTCTGTGTGTCTGCGCACACTGATGGTGTCGTGTGTGTCTGCGCAGCGGGGGGTCCCTGGGCCTGATCCTGTCGGCGGGCTGCGTGGGCATGGCGGCCTCCTCCCTGATGGAGCTGCAGAACAACGGGGGCTACTTCCTGCACCACGTGGTGTTCGCCTCCTTTGCCGTGCTGTCTGTCCTCTGCATCATGCTGCTTCCCGAGAGCAAGCGCAAGCCGCTGCCCGACTCGCTGAAGGACGGCGAGAACCTGCGCCGGCCCCCGCTCTTCCTGTCCCGCGCCGACCGCGACAACCTGCCCCTGCTCAGGACCCGCCCCGCCGCCTCCGAGTACAACCCCGACAACTACTCCCGCCTGGTCGCCGCCACCAAGAAAATGCTGGCCAAGGACACGCTGCCGTACAAGATCGCGCTGCCTCCACAGCCCCCCCTGCTGGCCAGCAACGGGACTGTGCACGGGGGGCTGGATAACCAGGCTCTGCAGGAAGAGGACTCATCATAGCCCCCCCGGGGTTCCCCAAATCTGTGTTCAAGAAACACCCCTCCCCTCCCAACTCCTTATTTCTCCCCACCTCCCCTCCAAGGGCCACGCTCCTCTCTCCCCAGGGGTCAGATCTCACCTGGACAGTGATGGGCAGATGGAGAACAGGCCTTAGACCTGAACCTAACACTCCACAAAGGCAGGTGTCAGTCAGTCACAGAAGGCCGGAGCCATGGTGTTTTGTGACTATGCAGTCCTCAGTGGTGCACCTTTCCAATCCGCTTCAAAGTACTACTATGGTCCTTTTGCCTGAAGGGAAAAAAGAGCTTCTCCAAACCTGTTTTCAACAGCAGTGTGCTGTGATGGTGCCACTGAAGGACTGTTCCTCTGCCTTTTGGACTTTGTACTGTGAAGATCCGCATCACTTTCGTAAAAAAGAAGCAGCAGCAGCAGTTTCGTTCTCCGTTGCTGCAGCGCTTGTGTAATGTTGAGGGTTTTGCAACCACTAAGAGGCTATTTTGGGACCGTTCCATGTAGCCCTATTTCGTTCGGACTCATGCTTTTCATTACGGCCATCTTGTGACCGGAGGCCAATTTCAGCACCCTGATAACATGACTCGGTCTAAACTGCGGAATGTTATGTGTTCTGTTACACTGCTTTCTCAGACTCAAAGAGAAATCAGAGCGTAGGTTATTTACAGACTGTCCTGGAATATTCCATTGTCTTTTCTGTTTTTGGCAGAACTGAAAGGTTCGCCACTTCCTGGTGTCCAGGTCACATGCCAGACACAAACAGTGCCACTCTGTGTAGGACCTCATTGATGCTTGAGTTTGTAATCCTTGAAAGGGCAGCACAACCTGACAGTGACTCGATCACCGCGTGGAAAACTCACGGCTTCAAGACCAGTAAGGAAACAAGGTCGTTCCAAGCAGAACAGGTGGCAAAGCAGGAGCATGGCCAGTTCGTTAAGTCTGTCCTCAAATGCTTGGCTTTCACAGAAGTGCTAAACGTTTGAGCTCTCAGTGAGACTTCAGCGAACAGAGTGCTTCTGCTGTGCCTTCTCTCTGTGTCTGTCAGTCAGCTGCTTCATATTTGTCATGCTTTCAGTAATCAAGTTTAAAAGAAATGTGTCTTATACCAAACAGACCACTGTTGAGTGTCCTCTGGGGTGTTTTTGATCCCTGCCCCTTTTCAGTGGTGCGAAGCTGGTTGGTCTCCTGTAGCTCCTGTGTGCCATGGAAACAGCCCCCATCCCGGTCAACCAGCTGCTGAGGCCAAGTTTGTCTGGCTGGAGGGTGGAGCCCTGCTCAATTTGTTAAATATGCTGTCATATGCTGTGTTTGGGCCATGTCAGGACCATGGGAATGGGTTCGAACTGGTCCAATTGGTCAGATGAAAAAACATCATTCACATTCGTGTTCTCAATCGTGTGTGAAACAGCCTGTGGCTTGGGGCCAGTGGCTTGATCAGCATGATCATAAACCTCAGCTCCTCCCTGTAGCCAGACCTGTAGAGACCACAACAGTTTAGCTCATACCTGTAGCCAGACCTGTAGAGACCACCACAGTTTGCTTCCACCTCCTTCAATTTCAGGAACCAAGAGTGTGTTTACAGCCAGCATAAATGCCACGTCAGGCCAAAACTTGAATTTCAGTTGTTATTCTGTCATATTCTCTTATAGAAAACTGATTTTTATCATGTTGCAATAAAAACGACATCATGGTTGATATGAAATAATGATGACGCAAGGATTCACAGACTTGAAATGCAATGGATTGGTTTGTCAGCGTGCCCTCTCAACTTGTCAAGTGTTGTGAGACAATCTTGTGAGAAGCAGGCTTTGTCCAGTTGTGTTCATTGATTAAATTCATTCAAACATGTTTTTGCCCCTGAATCTGAAGATTTTTTTTTGATTTAAACTGCGATGAGAATGAAGTTCACAGCACTGAATGAAAGGATGATACTCAGAATACTGAATGAAAGGATAGCCTATTTTCTGTTATTATTCTTCCAGGATTGCTCCAGAAGTTTAACCGGGTGGCCTAGTTGGAAGCAAAGTGAATGCATGTCAGAATGCCATGGAAGCGGTCAGACAGGCTATGCAGCGATCCACATACGAGATTAAATCCGTAGCTGGAGCGGTCTTTCGTTTGTTCACGGGCGTGAGGTCAAAGGGGACATTGCAGATCCACTGATCTTGATATCTTGTGGATGTGCTGATAACGGACGACAATTATCAGATGAAACCAGCTGTAAATGATACAGATCAGTGGATCTGTGTAGGTCCTGATCTGATGCCTGTCAATAAGCAAGTTAGCTCATGTTCTCATGTTTTCTCATCAGCTTCTCTGGGAATCATAGCCTTTTGCATGTGGCGCTCGAGCTTGTTGACCGGATTGATTTGGAACCTTCCATAACCGCATGGTCACATGTTTGAAGTAGGTTGATTTGATTTGGAATTCTTTGGAAATCCATGCCGCCTCCTGCCAATGACAGATAGGCTCCCTAATCAGATTTCCCCCTGGAGGAGGAGGAGGTGCTGGTCAGGATCCAGTGGTGAAGCAGCTGGGGTTAAAAGAGCGCGAGGTAACCATGCTAACTCCTCTGACCACGCGCGTGCAGCTGTGGTTGTGTTTCTCTGTGTCCAGGCTGAGTTTTTTGCGCTCAGTCCGTAATAATGTAATATGTTCTGTCAGTTTTACATCGCAGTCATACTGAACAGCAGTCAAGAAGACAGAGAGACCATAAAACAATTAAAGAAAAGAGGGCTAGAGGTCACGTGATGACGAGGAATTCCAGAGGTGATCAGTTTGTTCTCAGTGTAAGAGCATCTGAATTGTTTGTTACTATGATGGCTACAGGATGGGACCTGCTGACACTAAATGAGGAAAATATGGATGTGAGGGTTTACTTTATGCATCAACATCACCCAATGAGATCAGTCTCTTGGGCCAAGAAAGAAGACACAGGTCTGGTACTCCATGCCAGCATCCTCTGTACTGTTAAAGTGGCAACAACTGCAGCTGGTCACAATATTGAAGGTAGTGACTTTACTTCAGCAGAGGATGACTTGGAAAAAGTGAAGAAGAACAAGTAGTTTTGTATGATCATTTCTGTTTTCCTTTAAATTTTCTCTGAATTGTTGCAAAACGTATTTGTCAATCCTCAGTGTAACATTAACCCTTAACCCTTCATGTCTAAAACATTATCAGATGAATGTAAAGCTGTAAATAACTCAGGACTTTTTTCCATCACATTTATTCACATAATAGCAGGAACACTGCCATCTGCTGGTCAGAGCATGGTACTTTATCACTGTATGATGGGACGTAACACAAATTCAATGACTCATTAATCTTTACGGGAGAAAGTGGCCATCACCGTATTCTCAGAGAATACATTGGATAGTATGGACAAAAATAATGGAAAATGTAGCTTCAAACTAACATCAAACAGAGAATTGATGATACTGATTGTTAGGGTAGGTTTGGGTTTTCTGTGGAGGGGTTCTGGGATCTGTGGGTGGATTTTGATGTATTTTGGATTCCTCAGGTCTTAATCATTGTCCGAAAGGACATTGGTCCAATGAATATTATATAAAATCTATCAAAATTAAATGTCCAATTTAGAAAGATGGTTTTTGGCTGTTACAACAGGCCCTCTGTCAAAAAAGCCCCCATTCAAAAAATCCATAACAATACGCAGACAATCCACATTAACTTTTATAAAAATCTCACCATGAATGAGTTTTACAAAAAGTGGGAGTGAGAATGAGAGGAAGAAAAAGAACTGCAGTGAAGTTAAAAAAAAAAAAAAATTGATGTTCTTTGAGCTCGTCTTTCAACACACGACTTGTGTTAGTTTTTTGTTGCGTGAACCCGTGACAGAGAGTTGAAGGAAATGTACTCACCCTCTGATTGTGTGCCCTGCCTCACTCAGCCGGTGGCTGAATAAACATCTGTCTGAAGACTCTGAGTTGCATTTTGTTCTGCTCCATGTCCTATCATTCTCAAACCTTAAGACCGGCCATGTCACACCACCAAATATTTACACTCTACCTCACGTGGAAGTATATTTAAGTGTACAAATATTTACTCTGTGTTAATATTCTTCTGAATATTTGACTTAATCCTATGTCTGTCCAGGAATTTATTTGTTGGGGGGAATAGATAAATAAGAATGGTGGCCCCAGTATTCATGCTGTTCCCAAAGGGTGAGGATAGCCTGTATCTGGTCATTCATTTTGTGAAATCTTTATACTGGAGTTGTTGCATGTTTTTAATAAATGTACTTTCCCCCTTGCTTTTTCCAGAACATCAGTGCTCAAGCCATGCTCTAATTTTAGACTACATTTCCTTTGGCTTCATGTTCTTTTCATGTTCTCCTCCATTAGCCTATCTAATCAACCTCTTCTCTTTCGCTTTTTTCTCTCTGTTAGACTGCTTTTTTAAAAGATTTTTTTTTTCCTTCTCTGCTTCTTTTCCAGTCATTACCCTCTTTTTCTGTCCTCCTCTTTTCTCATCTTATCTTTCAGGTTACCACAGTACAAGACAGCCTATTAACTAGCAGCTAGCAAGCTAACCTGTATGCTGTTCAACCTGATAACTTTGGTTGGTTTTGGCTTAGTTGGGTCGTAAATTGATCTGATGTCGAAACCATGGATGAAAGTTTCTTGAAATACTGTCAGAATGTCTACTGGACCTCACACCTCTGCTTGTAGACCGGATGTGGTCGAGACTGGTTATGATTGAGCACCATTTTTGGTCAGATACCACCACCATTATGTTGTGGTTCCAGTTTACTGCGAGTTACTGAAACACATGAATAATGCTGAGTCACATTTATGCGCCAGAGACCTGTTTGACTGTGTGTCTGCGTATGGTGTTCCGCCGCCCGGCACGTGCTGCAGAACAATGCACGAATGCATGAATTCCGCCGCGTGTTTCTATGCGGTTCAGCCAGTTCAGGAGTCAGAGACCTTTCCTCCACAAGGTGTCAGCCTGGATATGATAGACTTGGCAAATGCTGCCAGAATGCGGCCAGACCGCACCAGCCTCATACGTCAGGGGTGTAGTCATAAAGAGGAGTGGTTACGTGTGTGTATGTGTGTGTGTGTGTGTGTGTGTGTGTGTGTGTGTGTGTGTGTGTGTGCTCAATTCAGCACACAGACATTCCAGGTCTCCATTCACAGCGCACAACTTGTTTGTATGCATGAATATATGTAAAAAAATCATTTATCATGCATAATGCATTTGTGGCCATCAATACTTCAGGGCAGAGCACACACCGGGCTGAATGTTATGTCCGATATAGAACAGAGCTTTACTCTAAGGCAATGATCCTGCTCCTGGAGGCCCACTGTCCTACATGTTTCCCTGCTCTACCTACCTCACTGAACTCATCAGTGGCACTTTTGATTAGCTGAGCACCCCTGATTTAATCAAGAGCGTGTTAATCACATTAATCAGGTGTGTTTGGAGCAAGGATAGATAGAAGATATGCAGGACAGCGGGCCTCCAGGAGTAGGATTGAGAAACACTGGACTAAGGTATAGTTTGTTCCAGGTGGACATGCTGCATGCCTCTTTCCTGCTGCGTCTGCACGTACATGTTGTTTCATGATACCCCTGCCTTTATTGTATTCCTCTGTTCTCAACAGCCTCAATGCAATGACATTACTGAGTTGTACCACAGGGGGGCAGTGTTGATCAGTTTTCCTCTTGCTACGAATCACGGAATTGACAAGAGAAGCACTGTGACATTAGCACTGAATATGCATTGCAATTTCATCCAGTCTTATTATATTAATTATGATGGTACAAGATGTGCTTTCATCGCGTCACCTGGCACATGAATGATCTATTCTGATATATACTATATCCACTTTGAATAACGAGGTTTGTCCAATGGCCTTGTTTTATATCTCATATTTACCACACGGGGAACTGAAAACACACAGACATTTTTTCTGAGCACAATTTCAGGGTGACTGCCAACTGAGAGTCACCTGGGAGGTCTGCCTGAATTTGTTACCTTTCAGATAGCTGTTATAGCAATTATTATAGTATCTATAAAGACTGTCAGATGTGGCCAGTGATGACATCAGTGAGTGTGATTCAGTTCAAAGTAAGAGTACAAATTTCCCGGTATTTTCAGCAGGTGGTTTGCTTTAGTATAGTAAAAATGGAACAAAGCATTTCATACTGGTTTTTATGGTTAGTTCAGTGGAGTCTGTCTCCTGATGAATTTCTGAATGTGTAACTGTTACAAACAATCACTTGTTTAGATATACCCAAATTGACAGTATTGTGAAGCTGAACGCTAACTCCATAACATCTTAACAGACCTACATGTAATTAAGTATATGAAAATATAAAAATAAATATGTAGTATCATACATAAATGCCACATATTTATTTTCATACTTTCGTAGAAATTGTAGTGAACTCCATAAGATTAATAAACCTATATTTGATGAAATATGTGAAACATGTAGTTTCTCATGTAACCATGCATTACATTACATTACATGCATTTAGCAGACACTCTTATCCAGAGCTACTTCCATCACAATAGAACATAATGGAGTAATGCAGAGTAAATAAAAATGCAGACAGAAATCAGAAAATGTAATATGAAAAACTCACTTTTTAATAGATTCATTCAACATACCTTTCTCTATTATACCTTTCACAAATCATTCATGGTGAGCAGAAGCCGGGTGGTCTATGAGACCAGAGAATCAGGGTGGTCATGTCCAGTAGAAAGAGGGAGGTCTATAAGACCAGAGAAGCTGGGTGGTCATGTCCAACAGAGAGAGGGAGGTCTATGAGACCAGAGAAGCAGGGTGGTCATGTCCAGCAGAGAGAGGGAGGTCTATGAGACCAGAGAAGCAGGGTTGTCATGTCCAGCAGAGAGAGGGAGGTCTATGAAACCAGAGAGGCAGGGTGGTCATGTCCAGTAGAAAGAGGGAGGTCTATAAGACCAGAGAAGCAGGGTGGTCATGTCCAGCAGAGAGAGGGAGGTCTATGAGACCAGAGAAGTAGTATGGTCATGTCCAGCAGAGAGAGGGAGGTCTATGAGACCAGAGAAGTAGTATGGTCATGTCCAGCAGAGAGAGGGAGGTCTATGAGACCAGAGAAGCTGAGTGGTCATGTCCAGCAGACAGAGGGAGGTCTATGAGACCAGCGAGGCAGGGTGGTCACGTTCAGCAGGAAGAAAGATGCTTTAAAACATCAGTGTGGTCAGCAGCAGTGATGGTCAGTAGCACCAGGACAGCAGCGCTGTCAGTGCCAGGAGCAGGGGGCTGAGGGGTATCGGGTTTCCCGCGCTGTCCACAGGGTCGTAACCGTGGCTGGTCCTGCAGGGGTTCTGCACCTCCTCGTACGGGATGGGGATGTCGCCCGGCTGGGTGCCGTTCAGGGTGTCCCGCACCTGTTGGAGCAAAAACACACTCAGCTTCCGAAATGAGCCGGCAGTCCCACACTGACCGAGTCTCCAGCAGCAGCAGGGAGTGCCTTTTACAGCCTCTCTTTATGTTTTATGACAGCCGGTCACTGCCCCACTAGATATGAGGAGACAAATGTGTTGATGTCAGGCAGCTGTGGGGAATCTTCCTTTAACACGCCGCTGTAAAATGATGATTGTACATTGCGATGGGACACGTGTCGGGTGGGGTGGGGTGGGGTGGTGGTAGCATAGGGGGCGCTCTCACCCTCTCCACCTCTCTGAAGACCCTCAGCAGGTTCTCCCCGAGTGCAGCTTTGACCTCGCTGTCTGTCCAACCGCGCCGCAGCAGCTCAGCCACCAGGTCGGGGTACTTGGAGACGTCCTCCAGGCCGTGTGGCACCCTGGGAAATGAACACGGGCAGGGTCAGGGGTCATGGGTCATCATGCAGGCTCTAAGGCTCACTGGCACCTCAGGTATGCTGTTCTAATCTCAGTGTGTGGGGGGTGTCAGCTCTCACACACACATCGCGATACATTCTACTAAGGTTCCCTGAGTTTCCCAGCCTAAATGATGCAAGCGGCCTTGTCAGTTCGACCACGGAGCTCATACACTGATGGTAGCTGAGATTACAGAAGCTATTATCAGATCTGTGGCCGGTCCTCACCTGGTGACCCCATCATAGTCTCCACCAAAACCAATGATAGAGGGGCCTGCCACCTTCTTGATGTGGTCAAAGTGATCTAGACACAACACAGGAAAAGAAAAGATGCTTTAAGTTACAGTTTTGGTCCAGAAACATTTTGCCAGCTTGCTCTAGGTGCTACTAACCTGCCACGTCAGAGAGATTGGCCGTCTTGCTGCACGTGACATAGTCGTTGTAGAAGTTCACCATGACAATCCCATTCTTTTCTTTCTAAAAATAAGACAAGAAAAAGCTTTTTCTTTTTACTCCTTGTCAAAACCAAACTGATATCAGTTTTTGAGATTGCAAGGCTAGTGAATTCTCTGCTTATGTGTGAGTGTGGGAAAACGTCACAGTGACGTGTGACGACAGCATGGCTTTTCAAAGATTGAGTAATCACTGAGATGCTTTGCCTTTGGACGTCAGTTTGCCTTTGGATGTCAGTTCCCTGGAGTTTGAAGGCAAGCCGTCCATGTTACGTCTTTGCAAATGAAGAAGAATCCTCTCCTGTAACAATGTTCATTTCCCTCTGAGATAACACTGTTCAGAAAGGCTGTCAATTATTTGCCATTTCGATTATGCTTTGTCAGACAGCAAGTGTTTTTTCTTCTTGATTTTATTTTTATTGTCTGTTCATGTTATTGCTCAATAGCCGATTGTTCGCTGGGCTGTTTGACTTTTACATGGCTTGACCAGTGGATCATTCATGCAGTTCCAGGCATGTCAAGGAGGGGATTTCACAACAATTTTCCAGCTCGAAGGATTGTTCCATTTGATTTTGAGGCGTTTAGAAGCCATAAATCTAGCCATAAACACATTTGTTATGGACTGCCAAGGTGAGAAAATGTTCTTCAACAGCTCTTCAGCTGCATGTATTGAGGGTGTCCCAGTTAGTACAGTAGGAATACACATAGCCATATGTACAGAACCATAATCTGAAGGACGAGTTAACTAACAAAGAGAAATAAAACCTAGAGATATTGGGTGGTTTGCATACCAAACATGTACATATCAGCCTAGCAAAGCTGTCCAGTTTCAGACTAATCTGAAGCTCTAGGAAGAGACAGAATTTTAATGACTACTGAAAGTGAATTGCTGATGAATCCTTTCTGTGAGTAGCAAGCAAGACAGTGAATACCCTTTATACACCTGGCCAAAATTCCACTGGGGAATCGGTCTACCCCAGACAAAGATCACTTGGAAAACACCAAACGTCCTGCTGAGGAAGCAAACAGCAGGGACATTCACAGTCACAGCTCACGCTTACAATCCTGTCACTCTAACCTGTAACCGAAGCCTGGGAATGAACAGGTGTCAGATGAGGGGGTCACCTGATCCTCCCCCCCCACCCGTGCTTCACTTACCACACTCCTGAGGATGTTGTCCGGAACGTTCCTCTTGTGAGGGCACACAGCGTAGGCCGACGAGTGGCTGAAGATGACCGGGGCTGCGGATACGTTCAGCACCTGCTCCATGACCTTCTCAGACACGTGTGCCAGGTCCACCAGCATCCCGAGCCGGTTCATCTCCTTTATCACTTGCTGTGGGGGGGAGGGGGGGGGGGGGCATGCCACCAGCATTACATTATATTACATTAAGCCATTTAGCAGATGCTCTTACCCAGAGCAACTTCCAAATAAGTGCATCACTGTACTAAGAATAGTTATGGAGAAATAGTACAAGAGGTCTGTATGACACTGGGTTAAGTGCTAAACTAGTGTAGAGTGCTTTTTTTAATTGAAAATATTGGTAGGTAGGATTGATGGAGATAGAGAGGATGGTAGGCTAGAGATACAGCTTGAAAAGGTGAGTTTACCAAAACCTGACCAGACATCAATGGCTCTTTTCAAGGGACACAACCAATACTTAGAACAAGTTCCTATTCTTCAGTGCTGCATATTTGGCAGTCATCATTAGGGACCTTACAGCAAGTCTAAACTGTTGCAGTGGAATTTTGGGATCAGGGGCTATGGTTATAATTACAGGATTATTGTAGAGACTTCATTGGAAAAACTAAAAATTCTAAAACCTCCACGAATCTTTTAACAAAAGAATTATAAATGAGGGGATTTCCGCTCAAATGTCAGCTTAGTCCATCAGCTGATCATACTTACAATTCCAAACTCAGACAAGCCGTTGTGTATGGGAGGTTCTGACCCGGTATCCACCAACCAATTATCAACCCTGGGAAAAAAAACACGCCAGAAAGGTCAGTGTGACACTTCTCACGTAAACTGAGTTCATTTCCTCAAACCATAGAAAGACATTTCAATCTGTGGTTTCAGTTCTTGACGAAACTCCACGATTTCACATGTAGGACCATTTTGTTGTATGAACGTGTGTCACTGTTTTTCTTTGAGTATTAATATAAGAAAGACGGGATTTCCCTTTTTCAGATCCCCTTTTATTACAGGTGCTGAATAGTGAAATTTTTATTAGCATTGATAGCATTTATCTAGCGTTTATCTAACTACACGTCGCTTCAGTTATCATTCA